>NC_047015.1:35841628-36141628 GCF_902652985.1 Pecten maximus | reverse complement strand
TTTGACATTGAAATCATGCGTTGGGCCATTTTTGTGTCACGCTGCTCTCTAAGAGGATCGTGACTATATATTGGTACTCTGAAAGCATTAACCCATGCAGTTGCAATGCGAACACGTTTGCCAATAACTGGCACGAGAACATTTGAAGGAAGTTTTCTTTAAAGAAAGTCCATTTCTTCAAACGACCATGGTATGCCTCGACAACCCAACGAGTTTTAGTACACGTTCTGTCTTCATTTGCCTGGAATGTATCAACCTGGGATTTTCCAGCAGGCAGAAAGGATGACATCTTTGTATCATACCCCAAATCAGCAAGAACATCCAGGACATCCCTGAGCTCACGATCAACTATGACATTGTCATGATTGGCAAGCCAAGCCTTCAGCAATTCAACATTGTCAATGATGAGTTTGGTAATTGACGCATCATTGACAATTCCGAAGTAAGGTCCAATAGTGTCCAATACATAGCCATCTGGTAAAACAATGGACATCAACATGAGGTAATTTGTTTTTTTCTGTCCACAAATTGATGACCTCTGAAAAGCATGTTGCGAACTTTTGTTGAGGTAAATGTAAGTTCCATCTAGGATTACACTCGCTTTGTCGCCAAAAATGTTTTGTAAACACTGTGTTATGGTGCATTGTTTCCGTGCGTGTTATATGATTTATACCAAGGTGTTTGGACACAAGGGAGATGTTCAGAGCATGCGTGTGGTGAGTGCGTATGTGTTTTAGGAGGCTGCGGTATGTCTGTGTTATGTCTCCTTGTGATAGGCCGGAACTTTTGCCGATTTATAGTGCTACCTCACTGAAGCATACTGCCCAAGACACCCAGCAGCACACCCCAACCGGTCACATTATACTGACAACGGGCGAATCAGTCGTCCCACTCCTAATATGCTGAGCGTTAAGCAGGAGTAGCAACTACCATTTTTAAAGACTCTGGTATGTCTCGGCCAGGGGACAGAATCCAAAGCCTTCCTCACAGGGGCGAACGCTCAGCTAAAGGCCAAAAGTGAGGCATTGTCAAGGGAGACATTAGGAAGAAGAAAGTTGCTAAGAAAGAAGAGAAAAGATAAGATCCGGAATTAAGGCGCATCTTATGATCACGCAATGGGGGCAACAGGTACAATGCTTACGCCCAACCTGCAGGTCTAATTTGAAAAGTACCTCCCTGCAGATTGTTTTATATGTGACAATTTTACCAGTTTTCAATTTTTCTACAATTTTCACCTTAGATATTTAACATGATGGTCCAAATGATTGCGAAATATTTTGGGTGTACAAGAACAGGAAGTAGTTGTACCAATTCCATAAAAAGTGAACATGGCTTAAAAATTGATGTATTTTTGGGGTTTAAGATTGTGTAATATTTTTAATAGATTTTTTTTGGTGCATAAATGCATCTATGATTTGCAGTAAATATCACTCTAAAGAAAATGATAACTTTTTGAAGCAAAAAGAGTTAAATGTGCGTTATTTTGACTAAAAATGGAACACTGTCACACTCCCATGCAGGGTGATATTAAATTGGTCATGGAACAGGCCCCTGGGACCTTTTGAATTTTTAAAACATATTTCATGGGTTGTTTCATATAGTACTACAAATATCACCCGGTTATTAAATTATTAAAATTGGCTTGTGGGCGAAAATCAATGTAACCTGTAACACGTCCGTTACAAACACCTTAACAAATTACATATCAACAGCATGTCCCACGGTTTGTAATGATACATGCTAAAAGCTCATCAAGTTATTTCTGTTAAATTGCACCAAAGTAGGAATCTATAGGCTTAGGAATTGATTATTAAATTGGCTCGTGGGCAAAAATCAATGTAACCTGTAACAGGTCCTTTCACAAAACATTAGAAAAATGCATATTTCAGGGGACATAATCAGCTCATTTGTATAGCTTATGGTACAAACAGTGATGTCGGTTTGCTAACAAGTATCTAAAGCACAAAATAGGATCTTTGATTTGACCGGATTTTTTTTATTATATGTTTAAGCACAGTTATTATCCAGACCTTAAAATGCAAATGGCGGTTATGTTTGGTTTATTTTGTTTAACGTCCTATTAACAGCAAAGGTCATTTAAGGACGGCCTCCCGTGCGTGCGACATGCAGGCGTGTGGCGAGTGCGTATTTGTGTTTTGGGAGGCTGCAGTATGTTCGTGTTAAGAATGTGAAACGCGGTTATGAATGATATCAAAAACAATTTGACGTATAAGGAGGTATTTCAAACATCAAAAATGCTCTTGATAGATACTTGAATGAATTCTAGACATGGCAAGAGGACTGCTTTTAGAGAATAAAAATTCAACCATTTCATTTATGAAAAATATGTATATTTCTGAAAAAAGGCCCCAATCTCACCAGTTTAACAATTTATCTTAAAAAGTTCCTTCTTACTGCAGGAGCATGTTTATTGATTGAAATGCATCCCTTTATGCCATATTTGTGTAACATTATTCACAGCCGCCATTTGATGGGGTCGCGGTGGCCGAGTGGTTAAGGTGTACCGACACTGTAACACTAGCCCTCCACCACTGGGTTGCGAGTTCGAAACCTACGTCAGTTGCCAGGTACTGACCGTAGGCCGGTGGTTTTTCTCCGGGTACTCTGGCTTTCCTCCACCTCCAAAACATGGCACGTCCTTAAATAACCCTGGCTGTGAAAAGGACGTTAAACAAAAACAAACCAAACCAAGCCGCCATTTGCATTTCAAGGTCAAAACCGAACAAGTGTTTATAGGGAACAACCAACCAATTGAAAAAATAGATTTTTGAAACAGCCCCTGTGTATAGAAAGTTGAGCCAAGGATAAAATGTCTGGCAGGCACTGATTGGCCAGTATGTTATGAAGCGAGAAAATAGATATGTAGCCTGATAGGTAACTATCAATAACAAATATTGATATAAATTTCGTAAGTCCGATTGATTTTTTTCCCAAAAGTTCAGGTAATAGTTATTAACAGGTAAACATTTAAGATTTTTGAGAATTTTTACTGCGAAATTCACCAATTTTCAAAATGGCTACCCTGGAGAAAATTTGAGCTGAAGGACCCGACTTTTTTTCCCGATAAGGTGTTATATCAGACCCTAAACTTTTGTTATAAACCATAATTGTCATATTGAATTCAAGAATTTGAATGAAATACTCCAAAACGTTAACACTAACGTCTATGGGAAAACAATTGGTTGGTTGGTCCCTATAGCGAGCTACCGCATATGACATTTTGTGCCATCCAGCGTCCCTGGAAACCAGATGATGGGACAGACTAGCACATTTTCGGATGGGATTCTCATCTTGGAGGCATTGTAGCAGAATTTAGAGAGGAATTTAGATTCAGGGGGGATTTATAATGAAAATATGACCCATGTAGAGTTACAAGGAGGACCATAGACCAGGGAAGATACGGACATACATTTTGTATTTCAATGGTAGCGGTATATAGCGTGACTCGGGGTCCGGTGGTATGTCTGTACTCCTGGCACTACCCCGGTTTAATGTATGGGTGTGTGTCTGGTTGTTCTGTTGTCACTAACACGATTCGGTATTCGGTGATGTGTTTGGTTGTTCTGTTGTCACTACCCCAGTTCAGTGTTTGGTGATATATCTGGTTGTTTTGTTGTCACTAGACCGGTTCCGTGTCCTGTATCTGTGTGTTCGACTCTTTTTATCTAAATAATGGCTCTAATCCTGATTTTTTTCTCGCCCGGCCTTCTTTTCTTTCATTTTTTACATTAAGTCCAGAAATTAGGGGGTGGAGGAGATAACATTGTATTATCTCCCCCTGATCTTTATTACATATCTCATTTGTTTATATTTCTGAGTAGCATGATATCTTTACTCGGCTATTAACTAAAAGCCATCACTTTAAATTCAAAGCTTACCAAGATATTAAAATTAAGATTTCAATATTAATTCAATTTTAATGTCGTTTTCTTAAGGAATTTCATCTCCAGTACCAATAGAAGAATTAACCTACCAGCCTAAGACTTACAGTCAGGCACTGCATATTTTGATAGCATATACTATGGTTCTATCCTGTTCCAGAAACGTTATATTTGAAAAATGTGAAAGATGCTATAGGGAACAACCAACCAATTGAAAAAACAGATTTTTGAAACAGCCCCTGTGTATAGTAAGTTGAGCCAAGGATAAAATGTCGGGCAGCCACTGATTGGCCAGTATGTTATGAAGCGAGAAAATAGATATGTAGCCTGATAGGTAACTATCAATAACAAATGTTGATATAAATGTCGTAAGTCCGATTGATTCCCCCCCCCCCCCCCCCCCCCCCCCAAAAAAAGTTCAGGTAATAATAATTAACAGGTAAACATTGATGATTTGGGAATTTTTACTGTGAAATTCACCAATTTTCAAAATGGCTACCCTGGAGAAAATTTGAGCTGAAGGACCCAACTTTTTTTTTTCGATAAGGTGTTATATCAGACCCTAAACTTTTGTTATAAACCATAATTGTCATATTGAATTCAAGAATTTGAATGAAATACTCCAAAACGTTAACACTAAAGTCTATGGGAAAACAATTGGTTGGTTGGTCCCTTATACGTACATAAAGTCAAATCCAGTCAAACAAATGTTCCTACCCTGTACTACAGATACTTGTGTAACATTATTCAAAGCCGCCATTTGCATTTCACGGTCAAAACCGAACAAGTCTTTATACGTACATAAAGTCAAATCCAGTCAAACAAATGTTCCTACCCTGTACTACAGATACTTGTGAGCATGGTTTGGTTTGGTTTATTTTGTTTAACGTCCTATTAACAGCTAAGGTCATTTAAGGACGGCCTCCCGTGCGTGCGACATGCATGTGTGTGGTGAGTGGGTATGTGTGTTTTGGGAGGCAAAGTCTCCTTGTGATAGGCCGGAACTTTAGCCGATTTATAGTGCTACCTCACTGAAGCATACTGCTGAAGACACCCAACAGCACACCCAACCCGGTCGCATTATACTGACAACGGGCGAACCAGTTTTAGGTTTGGTTATTTGTGTAATTTAGAATTAGTCTGTGCTACATCTTACCACAAAGTAACTCTACAGAAGAAACTGTTAGGATCTACAGGAAATTAGTGGTAATTTTAAGGAATTACATGTCCAGACAAACTTTTTGGTATAGTTTTATGCAAATGTTTAGATATTTATTCGTGTTTGAAATTCAACATTATTCTGCTATATATATTACCCTTAAACGTCTCATCAAACTAAGGTCGTTTATAGGTCGTTTAAGGACGGCCTCTCGTGCATGCAAAAGTGTGTTTTGGGAACTTTTGTCGATCTATTGTGCTGCCTCTCTGAAGCATACAGCCGATGACACCCAGCAGTACACCTAACCCGGTCGCATTATAATGAACCGGTCGAACCAGTCGTGCCCTCCCTATGTCCTGAGCGCTAAACAAGGGTTGTGATATAGACCCCTTAACACTAAATTCCTGATAATTTTCATTTTAGATAATTGCTGTTTCAACCCTTACAACTTATAAGGCTCCTGTATATGGTGAATACCACTTTCCTCCATATATCCACATAGTTGGCCTGTTTTTTGGATTATTGCCAATTACATCCGTCATTATCGGAGCAGTTAAAGCAATTCGGAGATCCAAAGGAGAAACTTTCCTCAAGGTTTGTATGTTCAATTATAATACTTATATACGTGAATACTTATATTTCAAATATATATTACACTGTATATTTAAAGCGTACTGATAATAAAGATATCAATACAAGATTTTTTCTCATATTACTTGTTTTGCTTTTCGATATGGACATTTTGGTATCAAAACTGTATGCATGGATTTGTATTATGCAGTCATAGCTTTTTCTACCGAATAAACTCGATTTACGCTTCCTGAATTGTTCAATCATCGTTATTTTCTCCATTGTGGTTTCAGTCAGTCGGCACACAACTTTACGAGGTATATGATTACTTTTTGTTTTTTCAGAGGCTTGTAAATGCAAGTAAACCGTCAATGAACTGGAAACCAGCCTCATATTTACACGCACGAGAGTATACATATGATGAATTACGTGAATATAGAAGTATTTTCAGCAGAATAAAACTCAACATTTTGGGACCAAAAAATACGGAAAAGTGAATGTTATGTACATCGCCTCTGCAGTATCGACCATACGAAGTATCAGCAGAGATTTGAAATGAATTGATACCTTAAATACGTGCAGCAGTTAAAATCAATATTAAATTTAGGATATGACTATCAAATAATTCCTTCCAAAATGGTTGATTATCAAAGTATTGATTTGGTGCCTTAATGGTTTGGTTTTTTTGTTTAACGTCCTATTAACAGCTAAGGTCATTTAAGGACGGCCTCCCGTGCGTGCGACATGTATGCGTATGGTGAGTGCGTATGTGTGTTTTGGGAGGCTGCAGTATGTTCGTGTTAAGTCTCCTTGTGATAGGCCGGAACTTTAGGGCGATACTATATCATAATCAGCTATCATGTTATCTTATACTCATAATACTCATTAAAGGGCGAAGAATTTCGAAGATCATTAACTGTTGATAAACAAAAATGCCCTGTTAGTTGGACGCAGTGAGTGTAGCAGCTATCCCCATTACATGATCGTAAGGGGCGACTAAATTTGAGATCTTATCTTCTTTCTTAACAACCCTTCTTCTTCCTAATGTCTTTGTGGAAAATGCCTATATTTGGCTTTTAGTTGAGCGTTTGCCCATGTGATATAACACTTTATTTACTAGTTTAATGTCCTCTCAACATCTATGGTCATTTAAGGCTGGTCTCGCGTGCGTGCGATGAGTGCGTATGTATGTTTCGGGATGGAAAGATTTCTTCTTAGGACACAAGTTTTACGCTCCTAATCTCCTTTTTTTCCTCCTTTATTGACTAAATCTTTGTACTGGCCTTGATGGTTTCCAATTCTTTGGCATTTTCTCAAAATTTTTGGCGACAAATTTCGTTGTCGCAGCATCAAGTTCATTATTGCAAATGTAAATTTCTATTGTGGTTTCCAATGGATAATGTGATATATTAGCATACTATTATAGCTGTGGTACTGATGTTTTGTAGAACATATCTGGTAGTTAAATGTTGGGCTTGATGCTTTAACAAGTATTACCTTCATGAAAATTGCCAGTATGATTTGCCATTTGTTTTTCTTCCTCATTAGCTTTTTCCAAGACTGACTTCAGCACTTCTGCCCACTACATATTTCTGTCTCGCTCAATGGTATTAACATGGCAAAAGTTCCGGCCTATCAGAAGGAGACTTCACAAAAACATACCGCAGCCTCCCAAAACACACATACGCACTCACCACACTCATACATGTCGCACGCACGGGAGGCCGTCCTTAAATGACCTTAGATGTTAATAGGACGTTAAACAAAATAAACCAAACCAAACCAAATATTAACATCTGAATAGCCATAGCCACTTTTTTTATTTTAAACTGTTGTTAGTGCACATATTTGATTTTTATATGCTTCATTTCTTTGACGTTTTTCTTTTTTGCTAATTTTATTCATAATTTGTACATGTTTTGGTCCTTATGACCTTAATAGTGTTAATGGTCCGTTAAGAACTAATAACTAACTATGGCATGAAAGGTCTTTTCACTCATACCTGCTGTGTCGGTGTATACCATGAACTCGTTCAAGTGAGCCAACCCGTTACCTGTGACCAGTGAGTCCCATACTGCTTGCAAATTTATATCAAAATGTCTGCTAGAGTCACTTTTCGGAACTTTTGGAATTGTTTCAAAGCTGATTCTTTGCTTCAATCTGGGCTTCCGAGGTGATTTGGATGGGACTTCCTCCATCTTTTTGCAATTAGTTAGGCACCTTAACATCAGACTGTTTTATCAACTCCCAAAAAACGTGATTTTGAAAACATAAACAATTCACGAATTGCCGTCGCCAGTTTTGCTGGACACTCTTGGCACACACCTGTCACCTCATGAATATTTGGTTTTATAAGCATCACATTCACAAAGTTTAGTTGTTTTAGTTGCAACCTGCATTTTCTGATATATTTAGCACCATGCGTGGTTTATCCTCATGTTCATTAACTGGGCTGACTAATGCACTGACATGCCTGCATTTAGTCCAGCGAGCATGAAAATATGTATTTTCCGTGTTATTACCGTACAAACCATGAAAAGACAACAAACCTTTTGAAACGTTTCTTTAAGTCCCATTGTGCTATTTGCTATAATGATTCACGTTATAAACATGGTGTGTGCTTTGGTTTGGTTCATTTTGTTTAACGTCCTATTAACAGCTAAAGTCATTTAAGGACGGCCTCCCGTGCGTGCGACATGCATGCGTGTGGTGATTGCGTATGTGTGTTTTGGGAGGCTGCGGTATGTTCGTCTTAAGTCTCCTTATGATAGGCCGGAACTTTTGCCGATTTATAGTGCTATCTCATTGAAGCATACTGCTGAAGACACCCAGCAGCACACCCCACCCGGTCACATTATACTGACAACGGGCTAACCAGTCGTCCCACTCCAAGTATGCTGAGCGCTAAGCAGGAGCAGCAACTACCATTTTTAAAGACTCTGGTATGTCTCGACCAGGGGACAGAACCCAAAGCCTTCCTCACAGGGGCGAACGCACAACTAAAGGCCAAAAGTGAGGCATTGTCAAGGGGACATTAGGAAGAAGAAAGAAGAGAAAAGATAAGATCCCAAATTTAGTCGCCTCTTACGATCATGCGATGGGGGCAGCAGGTACAATTCTTGCGCCCTACCTGCAGGGCAGCATGGTGTGTGCTCGCCGTCTACTCTGTGTTACCGTACTTCTCAAGTAGCATTTTGCATTTTAAACAATGAGGAACACAATAGTTGAAAGATGTTTTATTTGCATTTGATATTAAATCGGTACATAAATAAAGACATAAAAATAACGTTAACTAAAAGTTTGAGAAACATGTTAAAGTTATCAATATAGTCGTAAGCTGGTTGGGGACTCTTTCTTCTGCGTTTTACGAAACAAGGGCCCAATGGAGGCGAATCGCTCACCTGCAATGCAGTGATCTTTTCATATATGGATCCTGCAGTTTATTGAAAGCATGCTACAGGGCCAATATAATGTCTCGGCATTTTGGCTATTCAGAAGTCATTTAATGTGAGTCAGGGTCATTCATTTGAACAAACTTGGTAGCCCTTCATCCCAGCATGCTACAGACCCAATTTCAACTTCCTGGGACTCTTGGTTATTGAGAAGAAGTCGTTTAAAGGTTTTAGCCTTTTTGTCTCCTGTGACCTTGAATGAAGGTCAATGTCATTCATTTGAACAAACTTGGTAGCCCTTCACCCCAGCATGCTGCCGACTCAATATCAACCCCCTGGGAATCTTGGTTATTGAGAAGTCGTGCAAAGATTTAAGCATTTTTTAACTGTTACCTTGAATGAAAGGTCAAGGTCAATCATTTGAACAAACTTGGGATCCCTTCATCCCAGCATGCTACAGGCCAAATAGTAGGTCTCTGTGACTCCTGGTTATTGAGAAGAAGTCGTTTAAAGGTTTTAGCCTTTTTGTCCACTGTAACCTTGAATGAAGGTCAAAGTAATTCATTTGAACAAACTTGTTAGGCCTTCACCCGAGCATGCTACAGACCCAATATCAACTCCCTGGGACTGCCCTGCTGGTAAAACATTTTTTTTATTTTTCAAGTTCACCAAACAATATTACATTCAAGTACTTAACCCGGATGGTCAAAGCAAAAGTGTAACTTCCAACAATTAAATGTGTATTTTAGAGCAATTCTTTATTATTGGACCTCACTTTTACTATATGGCATTTTGCCTTATTTTGTTAGAAATAATATTTATTTATCTTGTAACTATTATTGTACAATAGTAACATTCGTATTCCCACAGTATTCCTGTATTACATTGTGTACATTTCAATAGAACCATATGCCAATACAACAGTAACTTAATATATATATATATAATGAAAACACTTTGTATAGCAAATGACCTTAACTACATTAAATTCTAAGTTGTGAAATCATGTAAAGTTGTTATTTATTTACTGTTCTAGTTGAAGTGCTAGATCTATATTTGACCATCGTCTCCTTACTAGTTCTGCCTTTCGCCGAGAGTAATAAAATAGACTCTGAGTATCAACTTGCTTGTACTATATGAGCACTGCTCTTACTCCTTCAACTGATGGCTTAGTAGTATTGCATCTACAAGTATATATATACTTTTTTATAAGCAAGATACAGAAATTTATATCTTCAAATTGAGGATCATTGTTGTTACCTACAAGAACCAAAATACACATCATTGGGAAGTTGATATTGGTTTTGGACAAGAAACCATTTTCTAAAAATTCCTACAGAACCCGGGAAAATTCACATTCCCAGAAAAGATGCTCCATGGATTCTCTACCAGCCATACAAAAGGAACATAGCTCACTTTCTACAATTTTCATTTTAAGAAGTCTGGTGTTTGTATAAAGAATCCTATGGAGCAATTTAAATTGAAATGTTCGTAAGTTTGAGTCGTCTGTCATGAGAAAAGGTGCCCTATAAATCAACTGCCAATCTTCTACCGTTATTTCTTTTTCTAATCTATCATTCCACTTTTCTATAGTTTTAACAGGAGCTAATACATATTCACTTACCAACAAGTTATAAACACATTTTAAAACCCTTTTTTCTGTTTTTAAGGCACATATAAGATTTGTTTCAATAATATCAAGATTTCCACCATTTTGGTTTATTCTCTGTTTCCAAGCTCTTGGAATAGCCATCAATATTCCTTGATAAGTTACAATATTATTATTAATTTCAAACTTCTGGTTGAAATCTTTAAACAATAACGTAGTGAGAACGGCCATCTAGATTTTAATTAGATTGAAAAACTCCCCTACTTCATTTATTAAATCATTAATGAAAAAAACATTTTTTTTCTATCCACTTATAATATGTAATATGTTTACCATTGATCGTTATCTCGTTATTTAACCATAATGGTTGAGCTAACATGTCTTCTGGGGTTGTGGGAGGTGACTTCCTACAGGAGGCCCATATCTTAATGTGCTTGACAATACGCCTTAACATTTGGCATTCCTAACCCACCATTTTCATATGTATTGAAAATTACTTTTCTTTTTTATCATTGTTCCCAGACCACAAAAACTTAAAGAAGTTGTTTTTGTAGATTTTGAAAAAAAAAGTTTCTGAAGGGTCTGGAAGAGATGAAAATAATTGTGTAAATATTTGAAGAGCTAGAGACTTAATTACTGTTATCTTTCCTAAGTAGCTTAAATTTCTAAATGGCCAGTCATGCAGTAATTTATTCACTGAAACCAGTTTTTCTTCAAAATTCTGTTTAGTGAAATCTTCTCTACTAATATCATAAGAAATTCCCAGAAGTTGAAATTTTCCATTGTGCTTCAAATGGAGCCCCTTTTCCTGCCATTTATTAAATCATTAATGAAAAAAAACATTTTTTTTCTATCCACTTATAATATGTAATATGTTTACCATTGATCGTTATCTCGTTATTTAACCATAATGGTTGAACTAACATGTCTTCTAGGGTTGTGGGAGGTGACTTCCTACAGGAGGCCCATATCTTAATGTGCTTGACAATACGCCTTAACATTTGGCATTCCTAACCCACCATTTTCATATGTATTGAAAATTACTTTTCTTTTTTATCATTGTTCCAAGACCACAAAAACTTAAAGAAATTGTTTTTGTAGATTTTGAAAAAAGAAGTTTCTGAAGGGTCTGGAAGAGATGAAAATAATTGTGTAAATATTTGAAGAGCTAGAGACTTAATTACTGTTATCTTTCCTAAGTAGCTTAAATTTCTAAATGACCAGTCATGCAGTAATTTATTCACTGAAACCAGTTTTTCTTCAAAATTCTGTTTAGTGAAATCTTCTCTACTAATATCATAAGAAATTCCCAGAAGTTTAAATTTTCCATTGTGCTTCCAATGGAGCCCCTTTTCCTGCAAGTTCTCCTCACCACAACCCCTTTTAGCCCCAATCCATAACAGATGTGTCTTATCGCTTTCAAACCAGAGCACTGTGCAAAGAGTTCAAGAGTTTTTAAAACATTCTCTAATGTAATTTCATCATAGTCTAAACATAGAGATGAGTCATCAGCATATTGGCTCAGCATGTATTCAGAATGGTCAATCTTAATGCCTTTGATATCAGAATTAAACTTAAGTGATGAACTTAATAGTTCGACCGATAGAATAAAAATATATGGAGACAAAGGGTCCCCTGCCTTACTCCTCTTTCAATATCAATAAATTGGGAAATATGACCATTATTGGTAATGCAACTTGTACAATTATTATAAAAAGTTTTTATCCATTGTCTTAACATAGGCCCGAAACCCTGAAATTCTAACGCTTTTTGAATAAATTTCCATTCCAGTGAGTCAAAGGTTTTTTCAAAGTCTAACAACATAAGGAGCCCTGGAATGTTGCTTTCTTTTGTTTTCTCAATAATGTCTGAAATAAATCTGGTGCACTCTCCTATGTACCTACCCCTGACAAATCCTTTCTGTGAATCACTAATAAGTTGACTTAGGTATGGTTTAATTCTATTGGCTATACAAGCAGAGGCAATTTTATAGTCAACATTTAAAAGAGTTATGGGTCGCCAATTTTTTAAGAACATTTTTGATTTACCTTCTTTTGGTATACAATGAATGATACCTGGCGTTGAGAGATTGATAACTGACCCTTTCTAAAAGATTCATTAAAGGAACCAATAAGTGGTTGGTGAAGGTCATTCCAAAAAAATTGTAAAAATTCCACTGTGAATCCATCAAGCCCAGGAGATTTACAGTTTTTCATATTCTTCAAAGCATTTAAACATTCTGATCTGGAGAGTATACCTTCCATTTTGCCAGATTCCTCAGTAGTTAATTTATAGTTATATGGATTTTCTTCATCAAAAAATCTTTGAATATGTGTATCTTCTACTTCAGTCTCTATACTTTTGTATATTTTGGTAAAAAAATTGACCTGTTCTTCCATGAGTTCATCTATTTCTAAAATATCCTTATCTCCTTCTATTATTAGTTTTGGAATAAGCTTTTCTGTGAAGTGTCTCTTTTCTAAGTTACAAAAATATCTAGAAGTTTTCTCTCCTTCTACTTTCCATCTAGCTTTCGCTCTAATTATCATACCCTTAATTTTCTCCTCCCTAATTTTCTTAAGTTCTCCCTCTACTCTAGTTATCGCTCCTTCATTTGTATTTTCGCTCGCACCTCAATACAAGTCTTTTAATTCTGACTCTAATTCTTGTTCTTTGCTTTCACGGTTTTTTCCTTATGGGAGCAATATTTTGTGGTAAGGCCCCCTAATCATTAACATCACTGTTTCCCATAGTAACTGATTATCTATTAAATATTCTTCTGTTATGGTATTATCATTATTTCTATACTGATTTAGGGTGTCAATAACGCATTCCTTAACTTGTGTAATATATACCTTATCATATAATAGAGAGTTATTATTAAATGTCCATGTCCCGCGACCTCGTTTTTGATCAAGGAATCTTAAGCGATATAGATACTGGAGAGTGCTCCGACCTGTAGCTTATGTCGGTATTTACAATAAACGGGATTAAATCTGCGGATACTAGAAAGTAGTCTAGCCTAGCCTGCTTTTTACTAGGGCCTCTCCAAGTATATTTTTAATATCCGGATTTCTTTCCCTCCATATATCTAAAATATCCAAGGAAGACATAATATCATGAACTTTTGCTTGACTTCGAGGATTGTTTTTCTGCTGATAATTAATAGTATCAAGTTCATAATTCAAGGCCACATTCCAATCTCCACAGGTTATAATATGGTTATTGTCTAAAGTTTCAAGAGGAGACTAAATTTGGGATCTTATCTTTTCTCTTCTTAACAACTTTCTTTTTCCTAATGTCTCCCTTGACAATGCCTCACTTTTGGCCTTTAGTTGAGCGTTCGCCGCTGTGAGGAAGGCTTTGGGTTCTGTCCCCTAGCCGAGACATACCAGAGTCTTTAAAAATGGTAATTGCTACTCCTGCTTAGCGCTCAGCATATTTGGAGTGGGACGACTGGTTAGCCCGTTGTTAGTATAATGTGACCGGGCGGGGTGTGCTGCTGGGTGTCTTCGGCGGTGTGCTTCAGTGAGATAGCACTGTAAATCGGCAAAAGTTCCGGCTTATCACAAGGAGACTTAACACGAACATACCCGCAGCCTCCTAAAACCCACACACGCACTCACCACACGCTTGCATGTCGCACGCACGGGAGGCCGTCCTTAAATGACCTTAGCTGTTAATAGGACGTTAAACTAAATAAACCAAACCAAACTCCCTGGGACTCTTGGTTATTGAGAAAAAGTCGTTTAAAGATTTCAGCCTCTTTGATCCCTATGACCTTGAATGAAGGTCGAGGTAATTCATTTGAACAAACTTGGTAGCCCGTCACCCCAGCATGCTACAGACCCAATATCAACTCCCTGGGATTCTTGGTTATTAAGAAGTCATCTAAAGATTTCAACCTATTTGATCCCTGTGACTTGAATGACAGTCAAGGTCATTCATTTGATCAAACTTGGTAGCACTTCACCCCAGCATGCTGCAGACCCAATATCAACTGCCTGGGACTCTTGTTTATTAAGAAGAAGTCGTTTAAAGATTTCAGCCTATTGGATCCCTGTGACATTGAATGAAGGTCAAGGTCATTCATTTGAACAAGCTTGGTAGCCATTTATCTCAGCATGCTACAGACCCAATATCAACACCTTGGGGCTCTTGGTTATTAAGAAGAAGTCGTTTAAAGATTTCAGGCTATTTGATCCCTGTGACCTTGAATGAAGGTCAAAGTCATTCATTTGAACAAACTTTGTAGCCCTTCATCCCAGCATGCTACAGACCCAACATCAAGTCCCTGGGTTGTTTGGTTATTGAGAAGAAGTCGTTTAAAGATTTTAGCCTTTTTGACCCCTGTTACCTTGAATAAAGGTAAATTTTATTCATTTGAACAAACTTTTTTTTTTTTTTTTTTTTTTTATTTCAGGTTTTTGTTGTCACATTTCATATGTTTATTACAAATAATACATAATATAATGTTATACTTAAATTTGGTATAATAATAAATAAGGAGTAAAAGGCCACTGTATGTACTGGTATATCGTCTTTTAGGGGGATTTAGGCAAATGAGTATTTGTACATTAAATGTATGGAATTAAATTAAATATAAACATGTACCTATATAGATCATGTATCCATGAACAGTCGTTCAAAAGTATTCCATCTCTGATTTATCATAACTTTTGTTTTATTTGGACATGCAGAGAGTCCAATTTCTTCAATTTTCTTATAATAGATCATGTATGTTTTCCATTCCATGATTGTTGGAATTTTACCCCTTGTTCTACACAAGTAGATATAATATCGTAATAATAAACTTAAAAAATTTAATTCACACTCATGATCAGATTCAAAAATACCAAACAACATGTTGACAGGATCTTTTGCAATCACTATACCCAATTTTGCTTTTAAGAGATCCAAAAAGGATGACCAAAGGGATTGTACATGACAACATTCCCATAATAAATGAATCAATGTTTCTCTCCCATCCCCACAAAAAGAACATCTTTCTGTTTCAATCAACTTACATTGCATTAATTTTGTATTAGTATATACTATTCTGTGAAGAATTTTAAATTGAAAGTTATGAAGTTTTGTGTCATCAGTTATGTATCTTGGAATTAAATAAAACTTACTCCAAGATTCCTTGGGAATGTTGACATGTAAAATTTCCTGCCATGTTTCCTGACTTCTCTTTGGTACCTCTGTTACTGTTTTTACTAAACATTTATAAAAATATTTTGTTACCTTTTCATGTTTCTTCAAGTACTCTATAAATATGCATTGCTTGGCTTCAATCCGCTCATTTCTTCGGAAAAGTATAAGTTTCCATGACTTTGGAATTGCATTCAAAACACCATAATATTCAATAAAATTAATTTGCAAATTAAATTTCTCACAAAAGTATTGATGTGTTAAGAAACTGTTGTTTTCAACAAGATCACCGATAAAGAAAATATCCTTTTCACACCAATGTTTATAAATAAAGATCTTGTTGTCAATTTTTATAAAGTTATTAAACCATATTGGCTGAGAGGCCACATCTTCAGGGGTTGTGGGGAGATCATCACCATTTAGTTCAGCCCACTCATTAAATATCTCACTCCAGAAAATATTTAATGATTTAGAAATTTTTAAAAGACCTTCCCTCTTCATTTTAAAAACTTTATCTCCTCCATATGGTTCAATTTTATCTAGAATCAGTGTTTTCCAAGGAGAAGAATTCAAAGGGTCAAGTAATTTTTTGATCCAGCACATTTTTAAAGCATGGCAAAAAGAAATTATATGAGGCACCCGTAGTCCTCCCTCATTATAATCCCCATACATTACATTTCGCTTAACTTTATCAATTTTGTCATTCCATAAAAACTGGAAGAAGCATTTTTGTAACTCTAACAAACATTCATTTGTTGGATCTGGTAAAACAGTGAACGTTTGAATAAAAATGGGCAATGCCAGTGATTTTATGACCGTTACTTTTCCAATGTATGTAAGATTTCTAAAAGACCAATTATTCAATAATTTTTTGACAGCAATTAACTTTTGTCTGAAGTTATCTTCAAAAATTTTTTCTGCTTGAAAGTTGTAAGTTATACCTAATAGTTTAAATTTCCCCTGGTGATTCCAGCTTAATTTTCTGTCTGGAAGAAGTTCTTCTCCACAACCCCGTTTTGCCCCAATCCATATTGCTTGTGTTTTTTCCATATTTATCTTAAGCCCAGATACTTTACCAAAATCATCTAAAATTTTAAGAACATTGTTTAAAAAATTTGGATCGTCCGATAATGTAAAAGAAGTATCGTCTGCAAATTGATTAATCAAGAATTCTGAATTTTTAACTTTGATACCATTTATATTAGGATCAATTTTAATTGCTGAACTTAAAATTTCCACACAAAGAATAAAAAGATAAGGACTGATAGGATCACCTTGTCTAACTCCACGGCATACCTCAAAAAAAGTAGAACAGTGTCCATTGTTCAATACACAACATGAATTATCATTATAAAAAGTTTTTATCCATTGTAAAATAGAAGGACCAAAACCATAAAATGAAAGTGTTTTTAAGATAAAATTAGACTCTAGGGAATCAAAAGCTTTCTCAAAGTCTATAAGCAACAGTAATCCTGGGATATTTTCTTTTTCAGTAACATCTATTAAGTCAGAAATTAACCTAGTGCATTCACCAATGTATCTACCTTTAAGGAATCCTTTTTGTGTTTCACTTATAACACTATTTAAAACTGTTTTGATTCTATTGGAAATAATTGAAGACACAATTTTATAATCAACATTGAGTAAAGTAATAGGCCTCCAATTTTTTACATACAATTTAGATTTACCCTCTTTTGGAATGCATGTAATCATGCCTTGACGTTGAGTTATAGATAAAATTCCTTCATCATAGGATTGATTAAGTGAATTAATTAAAAACCTATTTATATCTAACCAAAAAAATTTGTAAAATTCTGTAGTAAAACCATATTTTCCAGGAGACTTATTATTATTCATTCATATTTTTTATCGATTTAAGACATTCCTGGTAATTAATTTTTCCTTCTAATTGACTACTTTGCTCTTGTGTTAATGTTTTTATAAAAGGATTTTCAACATCAAAAAATGCATCACTAATTAAATTATCATTTACATCTGAACTGGTGTAAAGGGTTTTGTAAAAAATTCTCTGTTCTTCTAAAATCTCTTGAATGTCAGTTATTTCCTCACCAGTTTCTGTTATTAGTTTTGGAATCAATTTTTCCGCTCACCTTCTACTTTCCACTGATTTTGCTCTCAAAATAATTCCCTTCATTTTACTTTCTCTTAATAACATTAACTCATTTTCCACTATTTCAATTTCCTTCAAGTCTCTATCTTCTTGTTGTTGTAATTTTTTTAGTTTTGATTCTAGTTCATTTTCTAGTTCATTTTCTATTTTATCCCTTTCTCTATTTTTAAAAGTCGAGTAGGCAATTGTTTTCCCTCTAATCATTAATTTTAGTGTTTCCCATAGCAGTTTATCACTAATTGAAAAAGTAATCAGGTTTATATCTTCCTCATCTGGATTAGTAGCATAACTATTTATAGCATCACTAATACATTTTTTAACAACATTAACATACTCAATATCATTCAATAAACTATTATTAAATTTCCATGTACCTTTTCCCCTCGGTTGATCAATAAGTTTTATAGTTACAAAAATTGGAGAGTGGTCTGATCTATAGCTTGCACCAATATCAGATTTATTAACAAAAGGGTATAAATCAGTTGAAATTAAAAAATAGTCAAGCCTAGCCTGTTTTTTATGAGGACCATACCATGTATATAAAGTCTTACTTGGATTTTGCTCCCTCCATATATCTACTAGATCAAATTTTTCCATTATAGATAAAATTTCCTTACGATTAGATTCATTATTTTTATTGGCATAATTTTTAGTGTGTTATATAATTTTGTGGTGCATTCCAGTCCCCGCCTAAAATCACTGATGTATTTTGACGTAGCTGTAATTGATTTGATAAAAACTGATAAAATTCAATATTTGTTTCATTTGGACCATAAACTGCTACAAGAGTAAGATTTCTGTTGCTTATAGAAATGTTGATATCTAATATCAAAATATTACCTGCTTTATCATTAGATGTTGACAATAGTGTATAGCCAAATGTATTATTAAAAAGAATTGCAACACCTCTACTGTTTGAGGTATAAGAATTAAACCAAGGCTTCATATCCCCATTCAAATTTCCATTGGCCTTCTACTTCCTTCGTTGAATGAGTATCAATTAAAAGAATTATGTCATATTTCTTTTTATACCTTTCAAAAATGTCCTTTCTTTTTATTGGATCAGAAGATAACCCCCTACAATTTACACTGCATATTTTCAATCCCTCACCTGTAATTATAAATTACTAAATGACCAGTCATAGTTTTCCTACATAATACATACATGTACAGCAACCTTTTATAATTAAAACTAAGAAGTTGAATGTGACTATTTTCATCTTTCAAAACTTCCCCATCCCCCCTGAAACTTAGTGACACATATTCAAAAAATAGAATGAGACAAAGAAGATATTTTCCAGTCTCATTTACAATGGCCATGTTCCAGTTTTGCATGGCTGATACCCTCTTAAATCGTGTAAACACCTCAATACTACATTTTACATGTACAGTACTTGTGAAGTAAAAGTAGATTCTACAATGTACTGATAGAAAAAACAAATAACAGAACAAAAAGAAAAACATGTTCAAACATCAATATATGACATTGTTATAGTATGAATACTTAATAATTCAGAAAGTTCAATCTCTTATTTATATTGTGCCTTATTGTATATTGTAACTTACATGGTTTTTTTTTTTTATGTTTACAAAACCTAGATCTACTGTACACCACTCATGTGCTTATGCAAGCTTAGGCACTACGACACCAATTTCTATTCGGATTTCGTAATTTCCTCAAGTCAAAAACATTTACCCTGATCTAGATAGTATGTTCCTTTTAAATTCAATGAATAAAAAAAAGAAAAAACAAAACACAACAGAACAATTTACACCGAAAACTTACTTTATGGACTGCCGAGGTGACTTCCGGAAGTAGATCTAGACCGGAAGCAGATTACGTCAAACTAATGAACGCCACAGTACACCTAATGCGCAGTTCGGTGCCCAAGGAGAAAATCAAATATTGTATAATTTGAACAAACTTGGTAGTCCTTCACCCCAGCATGCTACTGGCCCAATATTAGGTCTCTAAGTTATTGAGAAGAAGTTGTTTAAATGGAAAAGTTGACGCCGGACGGACGGACGGACGGACGGACGGACGGACGGACGACGGACGCCGCACCACGGAATAAGCTCACTTGCCTTTCGGGCAGGTGAACTAAAAACGGATTTAAGATTACAAATTGAAATATTATTGATAGAGATATTTAACTTTAAACCAGACAATTTTGATTGAAGAGACTGCAACAAAGGTCTTTTACGTTGATTTTCTGTGCATATTTACCAGGTCGTCCAAAGAACTCCCATTGATGATACTAACCGGAAGTCTCACCTCAATATCACACAAACAAAAAATGCCATACATATATATATTTATTAGAAATTTCTGGATTGGTCTTTGTTGGCCACAGCTTCCTGTTGTGAAAAACATTTACATTAAAAATGAATTAACGAACCTTCAATAGTGGTATAATTGGCAATTCCAAAAAAGTATCTTCTAAAAATATTCCGGATATCAAATATTGAATTACATGTAATTAAATTGAATTCTACCATGTTTGCTATGTAACGCCAGTTTTGATAGGTTTAAAACCATGTGTAGCACTTTAAATCGGCAAAAGTTCCGGCCTATCACAAGGAGACCTAACACGAACATACCGCAGCCTCCCTAAACACACATACGCACTCACCACACGCATGCATGTCGCACGCACGGGAGGCCGTCCTTAAATGACCTTAGCGGTTAATAGAACGTTAAACAAAATAAACCAAACCAAACCATGTATTATTTTCTAATAACCCACGCTCGTGCCAATAATACACGGTCGTGAGTCACGGCTGTTACAATTTTATATATCTAAATTTCTCCCGTTTAATGAAAGGTTACTATAGCCGAGTGGGCTAATGGGTTAGTCTTTCAATAAATTTTTATCAAGACGCGAGTTCGAATCCTACGGAGGCCCCCTTTTTTTATCCCTTTTTTTTAAAAAAATTTTCAAAATCAATGCCATATGATAGATGCTCTTGATCGTAGTACTGTATTGTCTGTACATTTCATCAACAAATAATACAATACTCAAGAAATAAATTACAAGGTTTTCTCGGGGTTTCTTTGCTGTTTTTCTATTAGAAAGAGGTCGATCTCAGAACTAAACAGTACATGGTAGAATAGAAATAATCAACTTTGACTCGTGAATTGTTGCAGCATATACAACTCGGACGAGGATATTTTGCAATTTTAATTAATAACTCAGGCCTGCGGCCTTCGTTATTAATTTAATTGCAAAATATCCTCGTCCTCGTTGTATATTCTGCAACAATACACGAATCATCGTTAATTATTTCTTAAATATCCCTGATGAACCCCGTGGCATTAACCGTAATTTCAACAAGAGAACAAATATCATTATCAATTTATTAATGTCCAAAATCACAATGCATGACCCACAAAATTATGCCACAAAAATCCACATATAACTTCATTTATACAAGTGCCATAAAACTTAATGCATAACCCAGTTATACCCACAACTGTCACATTAACACCTTCCCGTTCGCATCGGTACTATCGTACATATCGTACCGATATGACTTTTATAACATCATCCATTAATTTCAAACGCATCAAAATGCCTTTTATATGTATCTTGGGAAATAAAAAGTTGATATCAACGGAACAAGTGATTTCTGTATTTTATAGTCATATAAATTGTATAATTGTTAGTTCAAGATTAAACAGAACCACAGTTTTTGTTGGAAAAACGTCGGTAAAAAAAAATCCAGAAAACGGCGTGAAATTTCTTAACGTTTTTGGTAAATAAACCACTCGAAGTCAAAAACGAAAAGCTCTTAAGGTAAAAAGGATTTATACCAATTAAAAGCGGAGATCCCAAGTAAGAACTTAGATGTTTTCTTTTCTCTTGATAATATTTTTTAAGGACACCAAATGAGGACTAAAGTAATATCTTTAATATTTCCATATTTAAACTAGACTGAGAAAAATCTTAATGTGATATTTTTTCTTAAATACATTGATGTAAGTATCAGACTGCAAGTTAAATTAAACTGAAATAAAAAATAAATATGTGCAAATAGCATAAGAATTCATGAACAAATATGGTAAGACTTTATTTACTAGCAAAACAAACTTATACTTATGTTTAAGATATTCCACGGCATGTCCCCACAACATTTGAATGAAATTGTACAGCCATTTTTATATCGGCTTGAAAATGAAAGATATCCACTAAGAATGACCAGAAATTTTAACACTCCTATATGTAGAACAGCAAGTTATTACAGCAGCTTTTTCCCTAGTACCTTTAGGGAATTTAATTCCTTTGCTTTAAATTTTGATCTATCTAATGTTCATTCTATTACGCAATTCAAAACACTTCTTTCTCAAATCAAAACAATGGAATCTGGTGCAACACAAGCTTTTATGAATAACGGATTGCGAATTATGAATATTATTTTGTGCCAGCTCAGAAATTCTGCTAGCAATCTAGATTCTGACCTCTTTTGTGATCATCTACGAGATTCTCCAGTATGTTCTTGCAACCTCGGTAGTGAAACAACTGAACATTATTTATTTATATGTCCATTATTTAATGAACCAAGAGCAACACTCAGAATCCAAGTGAGTAATCCTATTATTCCCCATTCACATTTTAACGTTAAAACCCTATTGCATGGTTGTCATGATTGTAACGAAGAAACAAACTTCTATCTGTTAAAATGTATATCAGAATATGTAACTGAAACTGGAAGATTTGCCTAGATTCTTTCTACTATGTGTGATGGGTTGGGGAGATACACTAATATAATATGTTGTTTACTGTTTATATGTTTTGTTACCATTGTACCATACCGGATTTGTTTGGAGATGGCTAAAATAGGCTTTTCCTGATGCCAAATCCTTTTGCTTTTTGCAATAAAATTTGTTGAAATTGAAAAAAAATTGAAACTAGCAAAATGTAATAATTGTGTATTGTAATGGTGGGAGAGGGCCTTGTAAGTTGTTTCAATAAACCTTGTCAAATCCAATCAATGTCTTGTCAGTAATTTAAATATGTTTGAATGAATCACACCCATTCTGTCTGTCAAATGTTCATAAACTTTTTTTTTTTTTTTTTTTTTTTTTTACAGATTTTGATGGCTTTTTGAAGGCTTCGACCTAGGAATGTCAAAGGAAGAAGAGGACTTTCTTGATGACATTATGACCGAAGCTGATTATGTGCAGTTAGATGATGACCATGTTGAAAGATATGCTGTTAATGACTTAAGCATTTGAGATTCAGCAAATATGTTGTAGAATTTTAATATCTATGGACATCAGCACATGTACACTCGGGATGTGTGTGATATAAAAAAAATCATTATCAAAATGAAAACTTTTAAAGGTGCTGTTGCAGGAATGCTCTAAAACCGCCCACGAAGGAAATCGATCCTTTACCTTATGCCCGGCTAGACATATCCATGGGGCATCTGATAGTACATATGAAAACCTTGTTCCGTTCCGGACATGCCAGAACGAGGCCATTTTGTACCAAAGTCGTAAATACTCACAAGCACACTTTATCAAGAAAATTGTACTAAAATTACATTTATATATCGGGCAACGTAATCGGATATCGATTGTATGAATCTTTTCGTAAGTTTCTGTGAAATTTGACATCAAACATAAAAAGTCATATTTCTCGTAAAGTTGAATGCACGTTTAAACGGCATTTTGTCTTATTCAAACCCCGAGTACTATCGAATTTTGTCGATAGAAAATATCTCCATTCATTTGTGTAATCCATGAAAAAAAAAATTGCGCTTCAGAATTACTGGATATGCCTCGTTTTTGCAACTTCTATTATACATGCTAGTGAACACATCTCGTACGGACAAGAAATACGTTGAAATATTATAGGAAACACGATTGGACGAATTCGCCTTCAAGGAAACTATTTGTTTCAAGATTTTTGTCAGGATAATGTTAGTCCCTTTACCAATTTTCCTATCTCCATGACTTTGTTGTACAACTAATGTCCTTTGTTCTTGCTCATTCAGCTCATCATGTATTATTTGTGTATTTAGAACTTAATATCATATATATATGAGTATTATATTCCTTCACAGTTACATTCTAGACACTGTCGGTCATTTTTGAAGGGTGATAATAACGCTACGTTGTGTATATCAGAAACATTCAATGTAGTACCTTCCTTACATTCTGGATTATATGTATTAGCGGGCTATTTACATTGTACTTCATCAGTGGCATAAACTTGGTTGGTCGAAGTGGTTTTCGAGACTGACTATGGACATAGACCCCAAGGTAGAAGAGAACACTGGCGATATGAACACACATACCAACAGTTCTCTGACTGGTTGGACACGTACAGTAGTAATTTTGTATTGGTGGTTGTTCGGTAACTGAGTACTGGATCCATATGTTGTATTTCGTTTGCGATTTTATGACGAGATCGGATTTGACATCGAATCAGGTCAGAAGAGTGTTGGTATGCCATGACTTCATAATCTCCATCTGCTGTCAAATGTTCCGATCTGTATCCGGGGGCAAACTTCACCTGGTACGTCCCACATGCCAGAGTTTCTAGATATTCTTGGTCAAGACTTTGGAACTCGAGCTGGGCTGCCTCTAGCTTCTGCCATAGGGATTTTGCTCTCCGTGATTGGTCTGGCTCTTTCTCAACACGCTCTGCTAGGATGTTGGACTTGTTTAGAAGTGACTTCATCTCCAGAGCAACTTTTTCATCTTCGGCTGCTTTTGTTGATGAAGGCTGATATATGGGTCCACGTAGCCAATTAAGACATGCCGTGACACTTGTCAGAAGACTTTCGAGATTTTTGATGAAGTAGTTTGATGTGAGTTCAGTTTTAAAAAATCTGAATTGCTTGAAACGAGAGTGAAAACTTTCGACCACCCATCTTGTTTTAGTGATACACCTGTCTGTGTTTGCCTCTATACCATCATGTTGACTCTGTCGAGGTTTGAGAAATGTCGGCATGTGAGTCTCGTATCCCTCGTCTGATAGTTTGCTCAAAATGTCTCGGAAACCCCTGTCTACAATTACCTGATCATCTGCCTCTAGGATACCTGACAGACTTTGTAATGAGGTAAGTATCTTGTCAAGTGATTTTGGCGTCATTATCACTACCAAGAAATGGGCCGACAGTGTCTAGAACGTAACCGTTAGGGGAACACAATACTCATAAACTTCACGTAGTAACTTTTCCGCTGAAACTCATGTTCTTCACTTTTGCCGATAAATACATATGTACCATCCAATATTAGAGTGACTATGTTGCCGAAGAATGTTTTTTGTGAAAACTGTATTGTGATCCAACGCTTGCACCCTAGACACGTGATCCGGACCAAGATGGGAACTACGGCTTGATTTAGAGCATCTGTAACGATCTGGAAAATTCTGCTGACGCTCGATTTGTGAATGCGGAAAAGAGAAGCCAACTGAGTGAAAGATATGTCTGTTTTGAGTTTAACCCAAAACAGCAGAAGGGCATTCTTAGATGACAATGCTTTTGTACCAGTAATATGTTCGGAACATGCATCGGGTATTTGATTGAATTGATTTCAATCCCAGCCTGTCCAAGCTTGGCAATCTTCATCATCCATGTTGTCGAAGTTTAATACAAGCGGTGACAAGTTATTGGACATGTTCTGTATGATTTTAAGTAAATCGTTGATAACAGCTGGTGACTTATTGGCTAAGTGATTAACAAGTTTATCCCTCCCTGTCAAAACCGGCTCAATGTCAGGACTGATATCCTTACCAAGAAGATGACTTGAACACACCCTGGAATTCTCAGGCATGTACAGTTTATGTTTGATAAGCAGCTGGTGTCTTGCTTTCTCACTGATGCTGCTAGAACTCTTCATGTTGTAAGTTCGACAAATGCTACATTTTCTGTTCGAAGAAGGGGCATAGTATAAATCATCTACAGAAAGATACCCGTCCAGAGTGTCAGATTCGTCAACAGAATCATCATTGTCTACGGAAGCTTTTTTCCGTTCCGGTTCATTGGCATTCTCGGATGCAGGACGTTTCTTGAGGTATCTGAGAAAGCATTTTGGACGCATCTTTGCTTCTGTTGATTCAGAAAGTATAACACCTTCAGGAAGGAGAATACCTATCATCCAGTCCTGAATTTTTCGCGGATTTTTACCATCGCCAACCTGGTTGTACTTGAACTTAACTTTACATCCCAACGCAGGAGTTCTCCATTTTCCTATTTGAGACAAAGACAACTTTACTACAGAATAACTGAACTAAATAGAATTTTAAAACGTAACAGTAATTATAACAACACGCCGAGCACCATTCGCGGTGAGTAGTCAAAAGACCAAGTGTGATTTCCGGTTCCGGTGGCATCAAGACTTGTCTTGTGAGTTGACAACTGAATATGGGTTTTTCTTATATAATAAGATGATCTGAATAGACAAAATGAACAACAGAGTAATTGTGATGAACTGAACTTTAATTTTAAAGAATACACTGGTCAAACTCGTCTCAAATAACCAAATTTATCTACACATTCTTGGACCGCCATTACATTGTCATTGTGTCACTACGTACTTCAATCTACATACCTGTATTATGACCAAGTCCAACAATAAATCCAAACAATCCAAAAGTACTTCTAAACAAAAAGATTCATCCATGGCTCAATCCTTGAAACGACAGAGAACTGATGATGAACAAGTCAGCGAAATTTTTGAGTCCATATCTGCAATCAATGACAGTAGTGTCATGTCGAAATTAGCAAGTAAATTGCTATCCAATGAACTGTTTGTACAATCAGTACAGGAATCACTTGATGTGCCATCTGTCATTAACAGTGCAGTCCAACCTCTCACAAACCTGATCGATAAATTAACTTCCCGTGTCGAAGACTTAGAACAATACAGTAGGAGGAACTGTTTAAAAGTTTCAGGCATTTCCGGTGGTGGTGTTAACACAGATGAAAATACAGATGATCTCCTTCTAAAACTATTTAACACCAAGATGGGTCTAAATATAAATAAACACGACATCTCAAGATCGCACAGGGTTATGCGCTATGGTCAACCATTCAACTCGGGTAAACCCAATGACATTATTGTTCGATTCAATTCGTACAGGACCAGAGAGTTGGTGTACAGAGCGCGGTTCTCCCTGAAGGATCAACATTCTGGTACTCATCCCAATCACAGAATCTTCATCAATGAGGCTGTCACGAGTCAAAGAGCCCTACTTTTTCGTGACGCTAGAGATCTAGTTAAGAAAGGTATGGCCCTCAAGGCTATCACTGTTGATGGGTCCATCGTAGTTACTGATAGAAATAACAAGAAACACAAATTCACAACATCTTCTCGTATGAACTCCATATTTCCTCTGCCGGTCACTGAATTCCCATCCAATTCCTCGTACGCATCAGCTGCCAAGACCAATCTCGTTCCAATGTCGACCAGTACACCTGTTGTCGGCAAGCTGCAAATGGATGTTATCCGCGGTCGTGACGGTAATCCGCTATCAGCCTCCATCAAACCAGTAACTCCCAAATAACTTTTGACACATGTTTACTTGGTTGACTGACTACCATGTGCTGCAGCCTCGTTTTGACTATAGTAAACATTCTGACATATCCTCTAAATAAGAATGTTTTGTTCTGTTCAAATATGTTCATTTTAGTTTGAATATCCATATTATGTTAATATATATCATGATATCATATTATTAATTTCTTATCATGTTTATGACTGAATATTGTAATATAATATAAATTATAATTCGTTGTTGTTTAACCCATTATATGTTAGCTTTATTTGACAGTCATCTTTTTTTTGTTTTTGTTTTTTTTTGTTATTAACAGATTATAATTTTGTATAAACTTAGTTCCAATTAATTTATTGAATTAATTTTCTTCTTATATTGATTATTGAAACAACTGTTGTTTAAATACTATTTGTTGTATAATTTTTATGCGCAGACTTCTTAATAATACTGTAACTGAGTGACTCTTAATATTAAGCTGACAAAGCACTATACATCTAAGCATAACTCCAACTAGAATGATCTCCCTTTATTTCCGGTATTCTGTAAACAAGAATTGTCGGTATGTTATGATTGAATATCTCTTTGTATGTTAGCTTTATTTGACAGTCATCTTCTTTTTTGTTATTAACAGATTATAACTTTTTATAAACTTAGTTCCAATTAATTTATTGACTTAATTTTCTTCTTATATTGATTATTGAAACAACTGTTGTTTAAATACTATCTGTTGTATAATTTTTATGCGCAGATTTCTTAATAATACTGTAACTGAGTGACTCTTAATATTAAGCTGACAAAGCACTATGCATCTAAGTATAACTCCAACTACAGGTCTGCAACTAGAATGATCTCCCTTTATTTCCGGTATTCTGTAAACAAGGATTGTCGGTATGTTATGGCTGAAGATCTCTTTATTACTTTGCTCTGTTTGTAGGTATATTTGTATTAATTTAGATATTATAGGTTAGCATAAGTTTATGATATAACCTATAGATACTAATGTTCTAAATGTATTGTATATTATCTCTGTTTAATTTCGTGAATGAATGTTGTGTGAATGAGTTTATCTTGTTTGATTCCATCAAAAACCAATGTTTTTTTAAGAATATATCGTACCGTTCTCTTGTATAATTAATTATTATTATTATGTCAGGATCTGTGCATCCTAATCCGGGACCTTTACTATCTGACTCCAAATATACCATTAATGATATTTCTATTCTTAATTTGAATGTACGGTCAATACGGAACAAGTTAGATTTGATTGAAACTGAATTTTCTGAAATTGATATTCTATGTTTAACAGAATCGCATCTCAATGATGAAATTGAAAATAAAGATCTACAAATTAAATCCCACCCAAACATATTTAGATGTGACAGAATAGGTAGACCAGGTGGTGGGGTTATTATCTACACAAAAAATAATATTTTAACCAAGAGAATATCAAACTTAGAATCTAATGAGATTGAAAATATAGTTATAGAAATCAAAACACACAATAAATCTATACTACTCTGCTGTATTTACAGACCTCCTGACAATTTAGTGGAATATTGGCAGAAATTTGATAATCTATTAGACAACCTTACCAATACAAACACCAATTTAATAATAACCGGCGACATTAACCAAGACATGCTTAACATACTACCAAACTCTTATATCTCTAGAATTCTTACTAAATATCAACTTGATAATGTAAATCAATCACCAACCAGAATTACTAGTACATCCTCAACATGTATTGATATCTTTTATGTTAATAACTTGAATATGATACAGAATACTGAAGTTCTACCACCTTTATGCAGTGATCATTGTCCAATAGTTCTTAATCTATGTTTCAAAGTATTTAAAGAACGGTCCTTTGAAAGAATTATCTATAAATATAATGAAGCAAATTGGGACTTAATGAATGCTAATCTTTCTTCTTTAGATTGGGAAACAATAATTGGAAATGACAATGATGTAGATGTAATTAATGATAAAATATTAAACAATATTAGAACATTAGCTGAAACTTACATTCCTTCAAAAAAGATAAGATTACGCCCAAATGACAAACCTTGGATGAATAGTATAATTAGAAATAGATTAAGAAAGAAAAATAGAGTTCATAAAATAGCTAGAAACACTAACAAGGAAAACGATTGGCTTAAGTTCAGAAATTCTCGTAATGAAGTTATTGAGTTAATCCGGGAAGCAAAATCTAATTATTTGACAAAGATGCAAAATTCTCTATTAGATAAAAATACTCCTCCTAGAAAATGGTGGCAAATAGCCAAATCAATAAGCGATCTAAATAATAAATCTACCTCAAATCCCCTCACAGTTAATGGTAATACATTATTACATCCTCTTGATAAGGCTGAGGCTCTCAATAATTTTTTTACTTCCATATCTAATGCAGTTGATGAAGATCCTGATGATATTGTTGATGAATTACCTCCCCTTAGTCACTTGGATTTTAATAATATAGAAATCACTGAACAAGATATCATAGACCAAATTAAAATAATCAAGGAGAATAAACCACCAGGACCTGATAATTTGTCACCTAAAATTGTAAAGAATCTTTTACCCTCACTTGTCAAACCTTTAAAAATTCTTTTTCAAAAAACTATAGACCTTGGTAAGATTCCACTTGCATGGAAATCTTCAAATGTAAATGCCTTATATAAAGGTAAAGGAAACACTGATGATCCTAGTAACTATAGAACCATTGCAATTACACCTTGTTTTATTAAAATACTTGAAAAATTATTTTCAAATATGTGTACAATCATGTAAACAAACATCATATAATTAGTGTTCACCAATCTGGCTTCCAGAAAAATGATTCTACTATTAATCAGTTACAGTATATAATACAATTTCAAAAACTTTAGATGAAGGGAAAGATATAAGACTTGTTTTCTGTGACATTAGCAAAGCCTTTGACAGAGTCTGGCATAAAGGATTATTATATAAATTAAAAAAATATGGCATAAAAGGTAATCTCTATAACTGGTTTGAAAATTATCTCTCAAATAGAAGACAACGAGTTGTATATGATGGTTATTCATCTAGTTTTAAAAATGTAAATTCTGGAGTCCCGCAAGGATCAATTCTTGGACCTTTTCTGTTTTTACTCTTTATTAATGATCTAACTAATGAAGTATGTACCAATATAAAGCTATTTGCTGATGACACTTCTTTATATGTTATTGTAGATGATGACTTGGTAACTCCATGTATGGAATTAAATGAGGATTTAGAATCTATCAACAACTGGGCTAGCCAATGGAAAATAATCTTCAACCCAAATAAAACTATAGCATTAACCGTAACAAAAAAAACCAGAAATCATCCAACACTTATTTTTGATAATTAGCCTCTGAATGAGAAAGATATACATAAACATCTAGGAGTCACATTCAATTCTAAAGGCACATGGAGCAATCATATTCAAGATATTTATGAAAAAGGTTATAAAAGATTAAACATTTTAAGAATGCTCAAACATAAAATTGATAGGAACTCATTAATTACACTATATTGTTCATATGTTAGACCAATTTTAGAATATTCAGATACTGTTTGGGATAATTGTACTACTGCAGAGTCGAAATTACTTGAATCAATTCAAATTGAAGCAATGAAAATAATAACTGGGTTAAGAAGTGGAACATCTCATCATAAACTTTACATTGAAACTAATTTAGAACCACTTATTGAAAGACGTCGCAAACATAAACTTATCCTAATGTATAAAATATTGAATAAAATGACTCCTGAATATTTATTTGATATTGTTAGACCCTATATTAACAACAATGCTCCATATCATAACCTTAGAAATCATAGATTCTTTAATATTCCTCGATGCAGAACAAACTTATATGATAACAGCTACTTCATTGATGTCATGAAAATTTGGAACTCCCTTGAAACAGACTTAACTAGTGCTCCTTCACTGAATATTTTTAAATCTAAATTGAATAGAAATAGACCTTTAAACACTGATACTACTCACTTATTTAAACTTTGCTCACCTAGACAATTAAATATCACTCTTTGCCAATTAAGAAACTCTGCTAGCAACTTAAATTATCACAGATTAATAGATCATCTAATTCCAAATTCAGCCTGTTCCTGTGGTTATTACTCTGAGGATCTAGACCATTACTTCTTCTATTGTCCAAATTACAATCATATAAGGCACTTTATACATGACATATTTATACAAGTTGGTTTTATAGATATTAACTTACTAACATGCGGTAACTATGAACTTTCACTTGATCTTAACAAATTTGTTTTAAGTAATGTAGAAAGATTTATAACTAATTCGAGAAGGTTTTAATTCTCATTAAATCAATTAATTATATAATATTTCATTAATATGTATGTATATCATTATAATTGTTCAATAAAATACTCATCTTTCTCAATGTCAGGTAGGTGAAGCGCTTTTGCTTTACAAAATTTTGTATAATTATCTATTTTTTATATATATATATATAAAGTTTACGTATAAAAATAAAAATATTTCCTGAACTTTTGATACTTTTCAACTAGAAATTATTCCATTAAACTATGAAAAACTACTTAAACTATTACTATGATGTGTGTATGAGTGTATGTTCAAATGTTATAAATAACCCTAATTATATAGCTCTATTGTTCAAGTTGTCTAGAAAAATTCTATCAATATTATATTATCAAAATGTCATTTACATATGTATGTGGGAGAAGACTGATATAGGCTAAGCCTGTTGTCAAATCCCTTTGTACTATAAGATCTTGTATAATAAAATTTGTTGAAAAAAAAGACCAAGTGGCAAAGGGAACTTTTGTGTGGCACGACCCAACGGAGGAGAAGCTTTGAAGAAGTACTGAAGACAAAGATGGTCAAGTGAGAAAAATGATGAATCATACGGAACTACTATCAGTATGTTAAACATAGTAGAACATAAAACATTGCCTATAGCCATCGTGCTTCGTCCGTCGTCGTGCGCCGTCCGTAAACTTTTTCTTTCAAAACGCTACTCCTCCTTAACGCTTGGGTGGATTACTTTCAAATTTGGTTTGAAGCATCATCGGGGGGGGGGGGGGGGGGGGGGGGGGGCTGCTATAAAATCCTACTCTTCCTTTACCCTTTGGTGCATTACAACTAAATTTGGTGTGAAACATCATTGGGGGAGGGTGGTCATATTTTATTTAAATGAGGCTGGTGTGAGCCCTGGGGCCAGAGGGACGGGGCCCAAAAAAGGGAACTTTGATGAAATTTTGCTATAAAATCCTACTCGTCCTTAACCCTTTGGTGGATTTCAACCAGATATTGTGTGAAACATTATTGGGGGAGGGCGGTCATATTTTATATAAATGAGGCTGGTGTGGCCCCTGGGGCCAGAGGGGCGGGGCCCCAAAAGGGGAACTTTGATGAAATTTTGCTATAAAATCCTACTCCTCCTTAACCCTTTGGTGGATTTCAACAAGATATGGTGTGAAACATCATTGGGGGAGGGTTGTCATATTTTATATAAATTAGGTTGGTGTGGCCCCTGGGGCCAGAAGGGCGGGGCCCCAAAAGAACTTTGATGAAAGTTTGCTATAAAATCCTACTCCTCCTTAACCCTTTGGTGGATTCATTCGGCGAGGGCGATCATATTTTATATAAATGAGGCTAGTGTGGCCTCTAGGGCCTGAGAGGCGGGGCCCCAAAAGGGGAACTCTGATGAAATTTTGCTTTAAAATACTACTCCTCCTAATCCCCATAGTGAATTATTACCAAATTATGTGTGAAACATCATTGGGGGAGGACAATCAAATTTTATATAAATGAGGCTGGTGTGACCCCTAGGGCCAGAGGGGTGGGGCCCCAAAAGGGGAACTTTGGTGAATTTTTGCTATAAATTCTACTTCTCTCTTACCCTTGGGTGGATTAATACGAAATATGGTGTGAAAAATCCTTTGGGAAGGGTGGTCATATTTTATATAAACGAGGCTAGTGTGACCCTAGGGGCCTGAGGGGCAGGGCCCCGAAAGGGGAACTTGGTGAATATTTGCTGTTAAATCCTAATCCTCCCTAACCTTTTGGTGGATTATAACCAAAAAAAGATGGGGCAAAAGGAGCGCTTAGGTTAAACATTTCTTAAAAATGCAATTCCTCCTTAATGCCTTAATTGATTACAACCATATTTAGTATGAAACATCATTGGGGAAAGGCAATCCTAATTAATATAAATGAGTCTTGTCTGACCCATTGGGACAGAGGGACATGCCCCAAAAATGGGAACTTGGCTAAAATTTTGCTTTATGATGCTGCTCTTCCTGGACAAGCTAAATGGATAAAAACCAAATTTGATCTAAAACATAACTGGCTGCGATAAATAATTTATGGTAATAATGCTGGATTGAGGGGTGTGTCCCTGCTGTAAGTGTAAGTGTTTGTCAGATGACCGTAAAGGCCCATGGGCCTCTTGTTCAACATTGAATTACTGCCCTTATCCAGTGATTCGGCACGACTTTTTTTTGCTGGTATAGAGAGGGATAGTCAAATATGTTTTAAAACACTAACATCGATAGTACTCGCATATTATCGTGCCGAATTTGCAGCTTGATTTTAAAAATGGTATTTTGAATTTGATGAAAATTTTCGAATTTTGGTTTTCTACGTCATCTTGTACTCAACTCGTTTGTTTTTTCATGGTCAACTGTTTATCATTTTAAACTACAGTGTATGTACAATACTTAGTTGTGAGAAAACCTCTCAGTGACAAACAGAAATACCACTTATGGGTCTATGAAAAACACAGGTATGCTTGTAAACGAAAAAGTGAAGTAGATGGCGCTATGAGCGCGCTTATGGGTCAAGTGGAAAATAACATCTTGTTCCATATGTATTTACCATAGCTTTACTGGAAAATATAGTCGATTTCAAGAAATCGCTGTGGGCGGTTCTGCAACAGCACCTTTGTAAATTCAATATTCTTAGTATCGGTATATGTTTTGAATCGCAAAACAAAGAAAATTAGAACTGTATGTGAAATATTCAGTAGTTTCATTATAATTTTATCAGTGTTGACTCCCAGGATTCCATTTTATGGGATCTCAGGAACCGCTTGGTAGCATCTATTGACAGGATGAGACGGTAGAGGATGAACAGTGCCCTGACAACAACAACAAATACCTGAGATTTGAAATATTTCGGCCAACTAAATTGACCCTTTTTGGCCCCACCCATCAGTCCTAATGGGGTCAGTCTATGAAGAGAATTTGTTCTAACATATAGTAGATCAGAAGATTTTTGAAATTTCAGTCAATTTGACCCTTTTTGGCCCCGCCCACCAGCCCCTGGGGGTCAACCAGGGCCAACATGTACATAACATCAAACTGTAATCCCATGCTGATAATTTGAATGAATGAATTCCAATACAAATGCAACAAATAATAGTCAAAAATGTGATTTCCCTATATAAACTATAGTAAAGTTTACCCCCTCCCCAGGGGCAAACGTGAGACCCCAGGGTCATGAAATTCACAATTTTGGTAAAGCACCTAAAGAGCCTTCCATCTATGAAGAGTATTTGATTCTAACATATCTGAGAGTAGAGAAGAAGATTTTTGAAATTTCAGTCAATTTGACCCTTTTTGGCCCCGCCCACCAGCCCCTGGGGGTCAATTAGGGCCAACATGTACATACCATCAAACTGTCATCCCATGCTGATAATTTGATACAAGTTAGAATGAATTCCAATAGAAATCCAACAAATAATAGTCAAAAATGTGATTTCCCTATATAAACTATAGTAAAGTTTACCCCCTCCCCAGGGGCAAACCTGAGACCCCAGGGTCATGAAATTCACAATTTTGGTAAAGCACCTTAAGACCCTTCCATCTATGAAGAGTATTTGATTCTACCATATCTGAGAGTAGAGAAGAAGATTTTTGAAATTTTAGTCAATTTGACCCTTTTTGGTCCCCGCCCACCAGCCCCTGGGGGTCAATTAGGGCCAACATGTACATACCATCAAACTGTCATCCCATGCTGATAATTTGATACCAAGTTAGAATGAATTCCAATAGAAATCCAACAAATAATAGTCAAAAATGTGATTTCCCTATATAAACTATAGTAAAGTTTACCCCCTACCCAGGGGCAAACGTGAGACCCCAGGGTCATGAAATTCACAATTTTGGTAAAGCACCTTAAGACCCTTCCATCTATGAAGAGTATTTGATTCTACCATATCTGAGAGTAGAGAAGAAGATTTTTGAAATTTTAGTCAATTTGACCCTTTTTGGCCCCGCCCACCAGCCCCTGGGGGTCAATTAGGGCCAACATGTACATACCATCAAACTGTCATCCCATGCTGATAATTTGATACAAGTTAGAATGAATTCCAATACAAATCCAACAAATAATAGTCAAAAATGTGATTTCCCTATATAAACTATAGTAAAGTTTACTCCCTACCCAGGGGCAAACGTGAGACCCCAGGGTCATGAAATTCACAATTTTGGTAAAGCACCTGAAGACCCTTCCATCTATGAAGAGTATTTGATTCTAACATATCTGAGAGTAGAGAAGAAGATTTTTGAAATTTTAGTCAATTTGACCCTTTTTGGCCCCGCCCACCAGCCCCTGGGGGTCAACCTAGGGCCAACATGTACATACCATCAAACTGTCATCCCATGCTGATAATTTGAACCAAGTTAGAATGAATTCCAATAGAAATCCAACAAATAATAGTCAAAAATGTATTTCCCTATATAAACTATAGTAAAGTTTACCCCCTACCCAGGGGCAAACGTGAGACCCCAGGGTCATGAAATTCACAATTTTGGTAAAGCACCTTAAGACCCTTCCATCTATGAAGAGTATTTGATTCTACCATATCTGAGAGTAGAGAAGAAGATTTTTGAAATTTTAGTCAATTTGACCCTTTTTGGCCCCGCCCACCAGCCCCTGGGGGTCAATTAGGGCCAACATGTACATACCATCAAACTGTCATCCCATGCTGATAATTTGATACAAGTTAGAATGAATTCCAATAGAAATCCAACAAATAATAGTCAAAAATGTGATTTCCCTATATAAACTATAGTAAAGTTTACCCCCTACCCAGGGGCAAACGTGAGACCCTAGGGTCATGAAATTCACAATTTTGGTAAAGCACCTTAAGACCCTTCCATCTATGAAGAGTATTTGATTCTACCATATCTGAGAGTAGAGAAGAAGATTTTTGAAATTTTAGTCAATTTGACCCTTTTTGGCCCCGCCCACCAGCCCCTGGGGGTCAACCAGGGCCAACATGTACATACCATCAAACTGTCATCCCATGCTGATAATTTGAACCAAGTTAGAATGAATTCCAATAGAAATCCAACAAATAATAGTCAAAAATGTCATTTCCCTATATAAACTATAGTAAAGTTTACCCCCTACCCAGGGGCAAACGTGAGACCCCAGGGTCATGAAATTCACAATTTTGGTAAAGCACCTTAAGACCCTTCCATCTATGAAGAGTATTTGATTCTACCATATCTGAGAGTAGAGAAGAAGATTTTTGAAATTTCAGTCAATTTGACCCTTTTTGGCCCCGCCCACCAGCCCCTGGGGGTCAATTAGGGCCAACATGTACATACCATCAAACTGTCATCCCATGCTGATAATTTGAACCAAGTTAGAATGAATTCCAATAGAAATCCAACAAATAATAGTCAAAAATGTGATTTCCCTATATAAACTATAGTAAAGTTTACCCCCTACCCAGGGGCAAACCTGAGACCCCAGGGTCATGAAATTCACAATTTTGGTAAAGCACCTTAAGACCCTTCCATCTATGAAGAGTATTTGATTCTACCATATCTGAGAGTAGAGAAGAAGATTTTTGAAATTTTAGTCAATTTGACCCTTTTTGGCCCCGCCCACCAGCCCCTGGGGGTCAATTAGGGCCAACATGTACATACCATCAAACTGTCATCCCATGCTGATAATTTGATACAAGTTAGAATGAATTCCAATACAAATCCAAAAAATAATAGTCAAAAATGTGATTTCCCTATATAAACTATAGTAAAGTTTACTCCCTAACCAGGGGCAAACGTGAGACCCCAGGGTCATGAAATTCACAATTTTGGTAAAGCACCTGAAGAGCCTTCCATCTATGAAGAGTATTTGATTCTAACATATCTGAGAGTAGAGAAGAAGATTTTTGAAATTTTAGTCAATTTGACCCTTTTTGGCCCCGCCCACCAGCCCCTGGGGGTCAACCAGGGCCAACATGTACATACCATCAAACTGTCATCCCATGCTGATAATTTGAACCAAGTTAGAATGAATTCCAATAGAAATCCAACAAATAATAGTCAAAAATGTCATTTCCCTATATAAACTATAGTAAAGTTTACCCCCTCCCCAGGGGCAAACGTGAGACCCCAGGGTCATGAAATTCACAATTTTGGTAAAGCACCTTAAGACCCTTCCATCTATGAAGAGTATTTGATTCTACCATATCTGAGAGTAGAGAAGAAGATTTTTGAAATTTTAGTCAATTTGACCCTTTTTGGCCCCGCCCACCAGCCCCTGGGGGTCAATTAGGGCCAACATGTACATACCATCAAACTGTCATCCCATGCTGATAATTTGATACAAGTTAGAATGAATTCCAATAGAAATCCAACAAATAATAGTCAAAAATGTTATTTCCCTATATAAACTATAGTAAAGTTTACCCCCTACCCAGGGGCAAACGTGAGACCCCAGGGTCATGAAATTCACAATTTTGGTAAAGCACCTTAAGACCCTTCCATCTATGAAGAGTATTTGATTCTACCATATCTGAGAGTAGAGAAGAAGATTTTTGAAATTTCAGTCAATTTGACCCGTTTTGGTCCCGCCCACCAGCCCCTGGGGGTCAATTAGGGCCAACATGTACATACCATCAAACTGTCATCCCATGCTGATAATTTGAACCAAGTTAGAATGAATTCCAATAGAAATCCAACAAATAATAGTCAAAAATGTGATTTCCCTATATAAACTATAGTAAAGTTTACCCCCTACCCAGGGGCAAACCTGAGACCCCAGGGTCATGAAATTCACAATTTTGGTAAAGCACCTTAAGACCCTTCCATCTATGAAGAGTATTTGATTCTACCATATCTGAGAGTAGAGAAGAAGATTTTTGAAATTTTAGTCAATTTGACCCTTTTTGGCCCCGCCCACCAGCCCCTGGGGGTCAATTAGGGCCAACATGTACATACCATCAAACTGTCATCCCATGCTGATAATTTGATACAAGTTAGAATGAATTCCAATACAAATCCAAAAAATAATAGTCAAAAATGTGATTTCCCTATATAAACTATAGTAAAGTTTACTCCCTAACCAGGGGCAAACGTGAGACCCCAGGGTCATGAAATTCACAATTTTGGTAAAGCACCTGAAGAGCCTTCCATCTATGAAGAGTATTTGATTCTAACATATCTGAGAGTAGAGAAGAAGATTTTTGAAATTTTAGTCAATTTGACCCTTTTTGGCCCCGCCCACCAGCCCCTGGGGGTCAACCAGGGCCAACATGTACATACCATCAAACTGTCATCCCATGCTGATAATTTGAACCAAGTTAGAATGAATTCCAATAGAAATCCAACAAATAATAGTCAAAAATGTCATTTCCCTATATAAACTATAGTAAAGTTTACCCCCTCCCCAGGGGCAAACGTGAGACCCCAGGGTCATGAAATTCACAATTTTGGTAAAGCACCTTAAGACCCTTCCATCTATGAAGAGTATTTGATTCTACCATATCTGAGAGTAGAGAAGAAGATTTTTGAAATTTTAGTCAATTTGACCCTTTTTGGCCCCGCCCACCAGCCCCTGGGGGTCAATTAGGGCCAACATGTACATACCATCAAACTGTCATCCCATGCTGATAATTTGATACAAGTTAGAATGAATTCCAATAGAAATCCAACAAATAATAGTCAAAAATGTGATTTCCCTATATAAACTATAGTAAAGTTTACCCCCTACCCAGGGGCAAACGTGAGACCCCAGGGTCATGAAATTCACAATTTTGGTAAAGCACCTTAAGACCCTTCCATCTATGAAGAGTATTTGATTCTACCATATCTGAGAGTAGAGAAGAAGATTTTTGAAATTTTAGTCAATTTGACCCTTTTTGGCCCCGCCCACCAGCCCCTGGGGGTCAATTAGGGCCAACATGTACATACCATCAAACTGTCATCCCATGCTGATAATTTGATACCAAGTTAGAATGAATTCCAATAGAAATCCAACAAATAATAGTCAAAAATGTGATTTCCCTATATAAACTATAGTAAAGTTTACCCCCTACCCAGGGGCAAACGTGAGACCCCAGGGTCATGAAATTCACAATTTTGGTAAAGCACCTTAAGACCCTTCCATCTATGAAGAGTATTTGATTCTACCATATCTGAGAGTAGAGAAGAAGATTTTTGAAATTTCAGTCAATTTGACCCTTTTTGGCCCCGCCCACCAGCCCCTGGGGGTCAATTAGGGCCAACATGTACATACCATCAAACTGTCATCCCATGCTGATAATTTGATACAAGTTAGAATGAATTCCAATAGAAATCCAACAAATAATAGTCAAAAATGTGATTTCCCTATATAAACTATAGTAAAGTTTACCCCCTACCCAGGGGCAAACGTGAGACCCCAGGGTCATGAAATTCACAATTTTGGTAAAGCACCTTAAGACCCTTCCATCTATGAAGAGTATTTGATTCTACCATATCTGAGAGTAGAGAAGAAGATTTTTGAAATTTTAGTCAATTTGACCCTTTTTTGGCCCCGCCCACCAGCCCCTGGGGGTCAATTAGGGCCAACATGTACATACCATCAAAGTGTCATCCCATGCTGATAATTTGATACAAGTTAGAATGAATTCCAATAGAAATCCAACAAATAATAGTCAAAAATGTGATTTCCCTATATAAACTATAGTAAAGTTTACCCCCTACCCAGGGGCAAACGTGAGACCCCAGGGTCATGAAATTCACAATTTTGGTAAAGCACCTTAAGACCCTTCCATCTATGAAGAGTATTTGATTCTACCATATCTGAGAGTAGAGAAGAAGATTTTTGAAATTTTAGTCAATTTGACCCTTTTTGGCCCCGCCCACCAGCCCCTGGGGGTCAACTAGGGCCAACATGTACATACCATCAAACTGTCATCCCATGCTGATAATTTGAACCAAGTTAGAATGAATTCCAATAGAAATCCAACAAATAATAGTCAAAAATGTGATTTCCCTATATAAACTATAGTAAAGTTTACCCCCTACCCAGGGGCAAACGTGAGACCCCAGGGTCATGAAATTCACAATTTTGGTAAAGCACCTTAAGACCCTTCCATCTATGAAGAGTATTTGATTCTACCATATCTGAGAGTAGAGAAGAAGATTTTTGAAATTTTAGTCAATTTGACCCTTTTTGGCCCCGCCCACCAGCCCCTGGGGGTCAATTAGGGCCAACATGTACATACCATCAAACTGTCATCCCATGCTGATAATTTGATACAAGTTAGAATGAATTCCAATAGAAATCCAACAAATAATAGTCAAAAATGTTATTTCCCTATATAAACTATAGTAAAGTTTACCCCCTACCCAGGGGCAAACGTGAGACCCCTGGGTCATGAAATTCACAATTTTGGTAAAGCACCTTAAGACCCTTCCATCTATGAAGAGTATTTGATTCTACCATATCTGAGAGTAGAGAAGAAGATTTTTGAAATTTCAGTCAATTTGACCCTTTTTGGCCCCGCCCACCAGCCCCTGGGGGTCAATTAGGGCCAACATGTACATACCATCAAACTGTCATCCCATGCTGATAATTTGAACCAAGTTAGAATGAATTCCAATAGAAATCCAACAAATAATAGTCAAAAATGTGATTTCCCTATATAAACTATAGTAAAGTTTACCCCCTACCCAGGGGCAAACGTGAGACCCCAGGGTCATGAAATTCACAATTTTGGTAAAGCACCTTAAGACCCTTCCATCTATGAAGAGTATTTGATTCTACCATATCTGAGAGTAGAGAAGAAGATTTTTGAAATTTTAGTCAATTTGACCCTTTTTGGCCCCGCCCACCAGCCCCTGGGGGTCAATTAGGGCCAACATGTACATACCATCAAACTGTCATCCCATGCTGATAATTTGATACAAGTTAGAATGAATTCCAATAGAAATCCAACAAATAATAGTCAAAAATGTGATTTCCCTATATAAACTATAGTAAAGTTTACCCCCTACCCAGGGGCAAACGTGAGACCCCAGGGTCATGAAATTCACAATTTTGGTAAAGCACCTTAAGACCCTTCCATCTATGAAGAGTATTTGATTCTACCATATCTGAGAGTAGAGAAGAAGATTTTTGAAATTTTAGTCAATTTGACCCTTTTTGGCCCCGCCCACCAGCCCCTGGGGGTCAACCTAGGGCCAACATGTACATACCATCAAACTGTCATCCCATGCTGATAATTTGAACCAAGTTAGAATGAATTCCAATAGAAATCCAACAAATAATAGTCAAAAATGTATTTCCCTATATAAACTATAGTAAAGTTTACCCCCTCCCCAGGGGCAAACGTGAGACCCCAGGGTCATGAAATTCACAATTTTGGTAAAGCACCTTAAGACCCTTCCATCTATGAAGAGTATTTGATTCTACCATATCTGAGAGTAGAGAAGAAGATTTTTGAAATTTTAGTCAATTTGACCCTTTTTGGCCCCGCCCACCAGCCCCTGGGGGTCAATTAGGGCCAACATGTACATACCATCAAACTGTCATCCCATGCTGATAATTTGATACAAGTTAGAATGAATTCCAATAGAAATCCAACAAATAATAGTCAAAAATGTTATTTCCCTATATAAACTATAGTAAAGTTTACCCCCTCCCCAGGGGCAAACGTGAGACCCCAGGGTCATGAAATTCACAATTTTGGTAAAGCACCTTAAGACCCTTCCATCTATGAAGAGTATTTGATTCTACCATATCTGAGAGTAGAGAAGAAGATTTTTGAAATTTTAGTCAATTTGACCCTTTTTGGCCCCGCCCACCAGCCCCTGGGGGTCAATTAGGGCCAACATGTACATACCATCAAACTGTCATCCCATGCTGATAATTTGATACCAAGTTAGAATGAATTCCAATAGAAATCCAACAAATAATAGTCAAAAATGTGATTTCCCTATATAAACTATAGTAAAGTTTACCCCCTACCCAGGGGCAAACGTGAGACCCCAGGGTCATGAAATTCACAATTTTGGTAAAGCACCTTAAGACCCTTCCATCTATGAAGAGTATTTGATTCTACCATATCTGAGAGTAGAGAAGAAGATTTTTGAAATTTCAGTCAATTTGACCCGTTTTGGCCCCGCCCACCAGCCCCTGGGGGTCAATTAGGGCCAACATGTACATACCATCAAACTGTCATCCCATGCTGATAATTTGATACAAGTTAGAATGAATTCCAATAGAAATCCAACAAATAATAGTCAAAAATGTGATTTCCCTATATAAACTATAGTAAAGTTTACCCCCTACCCAGGGGCAAACGTGAGACCCCAGGGTCATGAAATTCACAATTTTGGTAAAGCACCTTAAGACCCTTCCATCTATGAAGAGTATTTGATTCTACCATATCTGAGAGTAGAGAAGAAGATTTTTGAAATTTTAGTCAATTTGACCCTTTTTGGCCCCGCCCACCAGCCCCTGGGGGTCAATTAGGGCCAACATGTACATACCATCAAACTGTCATCCCATGCTGATAATTTGAACCAAGTTAGAATGAATTCCAATAGAAATCCAACAAATAATAGTCAAAAATGTGATTTCCCTATATAAACTATAGTAAAGTTTACCCCCTACCCAGGGGCAAACGTGAGACCCCAGGGTCATGAAATTCACAATTTTGGTAAAGCACCTTAAGACCCTTCCATCTATGAAGAGTATTTGATTCTACCATATCTGAGAGTAGAGAAGAAGATTTTTGAAATTTTAGTCAATTTGACCCTTTTTGGCCCCGCCCACCAGCCCCTGGGGGTCAACCAGGGCCAACATGTACATACCATCAAACTGTCATCCCATGCTGATAATTTGAACCAAGTTAGAATGAATTCCAATAGAAATCCAACAAATAATAGTCAAAAATGTCATTTCCCTTTTTGGCCCCGCCCACCAGCCCCTGGGGGTCAACCAGGGCCAACATGTACATACCATCAAACTGTCATCCCATGCTGATAATTTGATACCAAGTTAGAATGAATTCCAATAGAAATCCAACAAATAATAGTCAAAAATGTTATTTCCCTATATAAACTATAGTAAAGTTTACCCCCTACCCAGGGGCAAACGTGAGACCCCAGGGTCATGAAATTCACAATTTTGGTAAAGCACCTTAAGACCCTTCCATCTATGAAGAGTATTTGATTCTACCATATCTGAGAGTAGAGAAGAAGATTTTTGAAATTTCAGTCAATTTGACCCGTTTTGGTCCCGCCCACCAGCCCCTGGGGGTCAATTAGGGCCAACATGTACATACCATCAAACTGTCATCCCATGCTGATAATTTGAACCAAGTTAGAATGAATTCCAATAGAAATCCAACAAATAATAGTCAAAAATGTGATTTCCCTATATAAACTATAGTAAAGTTTACCCCCTACCCAGGGGCAAACCTGAGACCCCAGGGTCATGAAATTCACAATTTTGGTAAAGCACCTTAAGACCCTTCCATCTATGAAGAGTATTTGATTCTACCATATCTGAGAGTAGAGAAGAAGATTTTTGAAATTTTAGTCAATTTGACCCTTTTTGGCCCCGCCCACCAGCCCCTGGGGGTCAATTAGGGCCAACATGTACATACCATCAAACTGTCATCCCATGCTGATAATTTGATACAAGTTAGAATGAATTCCAATACAAATCCAAAAAATAATAGTCAAAAATGTGATTTCCCTATATAAACTATAGTAAAGTTTACTCCCTAACCAGGGGCAAACGTGAGACCCCAGGGTCATGAAATTCACAATTTTGGTAAAGCACCTGAAGAGCCTTCCATCTATGAAGAGTATTTGATTCTAACATATCTGAGAGTAGAGAAGAAGATTTTTGAAATTTTAGTCAATTTGACCCTTTTTGGCCCCGCCCACCAGCCCCTGGGGGTCAACCAGGGCCAACATGTACATACCATCAAACTGTCATCCCATGCTGATAATTTGAACCAAGTTAGAATGAATTCCAATAGAAATCCAACAAATAATAGTCAAAAATGTCATTTCCCTATATAAACTATAGTAAAGTTTACCCCCTCCCCAGGGGCAAACGTGAGACCCCAGGGTCATGAAATTCACAATTTTGGTAAAGCACCTTAAGACCCTTCCATCTATGAAGAGTATTTGATTCTACCATATCTGAGAGTAGAGAAGAAGATTTTTGAAATTTTAGTCAATTTGACCCTTTTTGGCCCCGCCCACCAGCCCCTGGGGGTCAATTAGGGCCAACATGTACATACCATCAAACTGTCATCCCATGCTGATAATTTGATACAAGTTAGAATGAATTCCAATAGAAATCCAACAAATAATAGTCAAAAATGTTATTTCCCTATATAAACTATAGTAAAGTTTACCCCCTCCCCAGGGGCAAACGTGAGACCCCAGGGTCATGAAATTCACAATTTTGGTAAAGCACCTTAAGACCCTTCCATCTATGAAGAGTATTTGATTCTACCATATCTGAGAGTAGAGAAGAAGATTTTTGAAATTTCAGTCAATTTGACCCTTTTTGGCCCCGCCCACCAGCCCCTGGGGGTCAATTAGGGCCAACATGTACATACCATCAAACTGTCATCCCATGCTGATAATTTGATACAAGTTAGAATGAATTCCAATAGAAATCCAACAAATAATAGTCAAAAATGTTATTTCCCTATATAAACTATAGTAAAGTTTACCCCCTACCCAGGGGCAAACGTGAGACCCCTGGGTCATGAAATTCACAATTTTGGTAAAGCACCTTAAGACCCTTCCATCTATGAAGAGTATTTGATTCTACCATATCTGAGAGTAGAGAAGAAGATTTTTGAAATTTCAGTCAATTTGACCCGTTTTGGTCCCGCCCACCAGCCCCTGGGGGTCAATTAGGGCCAACATGTACATACCATCAAACTGTCATCCCATGCTGATAATTTGAACCAAGTTAGAATGAATTCCAATAGAAATCCAACAAATAATAGTCAAAAATGTGATTTCCCTATATAAACTATAGTAAAGTTTACCCCCTACCCAGGGGCAAACCTGAGACCCCAGGGTCATGAAATTCACAATTTTGGTAAAGCACCTTAAGACCCTTCCATCTATGAAGAGTATTTGATTCTACCATATCTGAGAGTAGAGAAGAAGATTTTTGAAATTTTAGTCAATTTGACCCTTTTTGGCCCCGCCCACCAGCCCCTGGGGGTCAATTAGGGCCAACATGTACATACCATCAAACTGTCATCCCATGCTGATAATTTGATACCAAGTTAGAATGAATTCCAATAGAAATCCAACAAATAATAGTCAAAAATGTGATTTCCCTATATAAACTATAGTAAAGTTTACTCCCTACCCAGGGGCAAACGTGAGACCCCAGGGTCATGAAATTCACAATTTTGGTAAAGCACCTTAAGACCCTTCCATCTATGAAGAGTATTTGATTCTACCATATCTGAGAGTAGAGAAGAAGATTTTTGAAATTTTAGTCAATTTGACCCTTTTTGGCCCCGCCCACCAGCCCCTGGGGGTCAACCAGGGCCAACATGTACATACCATCAAACTGTCATCCCATGCTGATAATTTGAACCAAGTTAGAATGAATTCCAATAGAAATCCAACAAATAATAGTCAAAAATGTTATTTCCCTATATAAACTATAGTAAAGTTTACCCCCTCCCCAGGGGCAAACGTGAGACCCCAGGGTCATGAAATTCACAATTTTGGTAAAGCACCTTAAGACCCTTCCATCTATGAAGAGTATTTGATTCTACCATATCTGAGAGTAGAGAAGAAGATTTTTGAAATTTTAGTCAATTTGACCCTTTTTGGCCCCGCCCACCAGCCCCTGGGGGTCAATTAGGGCCAACATGTACATACCATCAAACTGTCATCCCATGCTGATAATTTGATACAAGTTAGAATGAATTCCAATAGAAATCCAACAAATAATAGTCAAAAATGTTATTTCCCTATATAAACTATAGTAAAGTTTACCCCCTCCCCAGGGGCAAACGTGAGACCCCAGGGTCATGAAATTCACAATTTTGGTAAAGCACCTTAAGACCCTTCCATCTATGAAGAGTATTTGATTCTACCATATCTGAGAGTAGAGAAGAAGATTTTTGAAATTTTAGTCAATTTGACCCTTTTTGGCCCCACCCCTCAGGCCCCTGGGGGTGGGGACCATATAATTCACAATTTTGGTTGACCTTCAGCCATAGAAACTTTCTGCCAAATTTCATTGAATTTTGTTTAGTGGTTTTGGAGAAGTCGAAAATGTAAAACGTTTACGGACGCACGACGCACGACGGACGACGGACGACGACGGACAAAAGGCGATTAGAAGAGGTCACTTGAGACTTAGTCTCAGGTGACCTAAAAACCCAATTTACACCCAATCTACCACCAGGTGTAATTACAGGAAGACTGAGAAGTTTTAAATAAGTTTTATAAGGGGCTATTATATACCTATCTCTGTCTGTCTTTCATACCACCTGTTTGTCCAGACGAATTAGTTGCAATGGATTTGGTATTAAGGTAGCTTAAAATGTCATATGTATAGATCTGTTTTACTAAAAATACAAATTTAGCACAGTATTTCAAGATAAGATTTTGTTAGTTGGGGAAATGCTTGTTTATGGTTTAATAGTTAAATCTATGGAATATACCATATTGTGAAATGTATGACAGGGTTAGCATTTATATTATTTAACTTTAACAGAATTTTCTATTCATCCAACTGATACTTAATTGTACTACATGTGTGAAATAAGAGTTGCTTACATTTATCTTTACATAGCAATATAATTCCTTAAATAAGCATTTTTACTGCATCTAAACCCTCAGATTAAAAACAATGCATCAGGTCTGTATTTTGGTATCAACATTATTTGAAATTCATGTTTCAGGAATCTCCTTAAGACTAAGACACCGATGGATAACTTGAAGCTATTTCTAACATAACAACTAATAACATCCCTTTGCATTGCGACCAATCACTTTGCTGAGTCTCTTGTTGATAAAGGCAAATTCACCTCCTATGCCCAGCCGGATGGAACTTGGTGCAGAGTGACAGAGGAAGAAATGTATAGCAAAATTTCAGATTTTATCAGGAGCTATTAAAAGTACACATCAATTGTTGTCGAACCATTTCGTGATAAATTTAGAATGATTATAATTCTTCAATGTCTTGAAACGCCAACACTTGACACTATTGTGTGTGTAATTATTGTAATTTTGCCTGTTTTTTACAAAATGTTTATAGCTGACTAACTTTGTATTCATTTTGTCCTAGGTTTATAGGTATTATTTATAGGTATTATCATATACATGTCATCGAAAGAGGCGACTAAATTTGGATCTTATCTTTTCTCTTCTTTCTTAACAACTTTCTTCTTCCTAACGTCTCCCTTGACAATGCCTCACTTTTGACCTTTAGTTGAGCGTTCGCCGCTGTAAGGAAGGCTTTGGGTTCTGTCCCCTAGCCGAGACATACCAGAGTCTTTAAAAGTGGTAGTTGCTACTCCTGCTTAGCGCTAAGTATAATGTGGCCGGGTGGGGTGTGCTACTGGGTGTCTTCGACAGTATGCTTCAGGGAGGTAGCACTATAAATCGGCAAAAGTTCCGGCCTATCACAAGGAGACTTAACACGAACATACCGCAGCCTCCCAAAACACACATACGCACTTACCACACGCATGCATGTTCCACGCACGGGAGGCCGTCCTTAAATGACCTTAGCTATTAATAGGACGTTAAACAAAATAAACCAAACCAAACCTTCACAAAGATGTCCACTATGGATAGATATTGGGCCTCAAATTACTTATATAGTTTCAATCCTGTGCCCCTCCTACTTCCAAAGAGGCATTTCCAGTCCACCCTGGCGTTCCTACAGATAACACCTCCAGCAGACATTGATAAAAGTAAATATACATTTGCATAATATACAGCCACTGATTAATAGATGTTATTCAAACTAACCAATCTAAATTACATTTATTAGTACCATGTTATATCTTTGAAAAATTTCACGCTCACTGCACAATTTTGAGAAGTATAGTATTTATTCAACTTTGTCAGTCTGTCCTTCTGCCTGTCATTCTATCCCAGTACATAAGATTGGATTACACCACTTGGCCACATGAAGAACATTTGGCCATTCAAGGATTACTAAAAAAAATGGGACTCACAATACCTTTTCTGCAAGTTTGAAAAAATTGTCTGCCTTAATTTACAAAACCCATAATTTCCCGTTCTTGTTTTATATTGGTTTTTTTAAAAAACAACTTTTCTTGCAGGTGACAAACTCGCTCGAATTACCCCCCTTCTAGATCATGTCAACACAGTATCCCAGGAATTGTTCCAACCCTTTCGTCAAATAGCAGTAGATGAGAGAATGGTTGCGTCAAGACACAGATTTTCTGGAATACGCCAGTTTATAAAAGATAAACCTGTTTGGCTTAAAGTTATGGATACTTGCTGATACTCAAACTGGATATACCTTTAATTTTTTAGTGTATTTAGGTAAAAAACGGTCAGAAATTATTGACAAGGGAAAGGGTTTAGCTTACAATGTAGTTTTCAAACTTATATCTCCTCTGTTGAATCAAGACTATCACTTATTTGTAGATTATTTTTATACATCATTGAATTTGATTAAAGACTTACTAGCCAAATCCACCTATCTCAGGTGCGGTACGCAAAAACAGTACAGCAATGCCACTGTGTTTCAAAACATCTATTGATCAGTGGGGAAAAGTTACAAGTGCAGGTGATTTCAGATGGCATAAACAAGACGGTTATGTAACTGTACAGTGGAAAGATTGTAGAACTGTTACGATTGTGTCTCCAATTCATAAAGGCTCAGATGTTACATCATGTGTACGTACTGTTAAACACATAACTGGTTTTAAGAAAACCAATGTTTCACAGCCTGTTGTAAATTCTTATAATAAAGGTATGTTAGGTGTAGATAAGAGTAATCAATATGTCACACAGTATTCTTCATATTTGAGAACTAAATTTCATTGGTGGAAAATTGTATTTTTTCACTCCATTCACATTATGGTTGTTAATGCCTTTGTATTGTATAAGCAATCAGCTAGTAATTTGCAATCTCATTTAGGACAACTTGAATTCAGGGAATGTATTTTCCATCATATATGGAAATCTCAAAATGTTGCTTGAGTTTCTTAAATTATGTTGTTACTATAACAAGTCATGATAGAAATGCAACTGTATTTCATCTCTTTTCATTAAATAATAACTCAGTAATACTTTATTATGGGTAGCAACATTGTATGTAAGAACATATTGTTTTAACCAACCTCCAAATGGTTTTTAAAGCAGTGTAGTATATTTTGAGATTTTCAGCCTTTTGATGTGCGAAATGTAACAAAACTGTTTCTCTATGTAATATATTGATTTAACAGATATAGTTCATTAAAAATGTTGGATGATACATAATGATGCTATAAAAATCTTGAATTTTGTTGTTTTTTCCATTTTCCATATAGATTCACGGTGCAAAACCTTTCACCAAAAATTTATTTCAGACTTTTGCCAAGTCATCTTATGAGACTATCTTCATATATGTTTGTAGCTTAAAATGCAATATGCATAACTAGGCACCGAGGGGAACCTGTGTATGAAATTTGAGAAAGATCCCTTCATTACTTTTTGAGAAATAGCGATAACAAACTTCAATTGTCAAAATCCAAGATGGCTGCCTGTCGGCCATGTTGTTTTCCGATTGGTCTCAAAATGCAATATGCATAACTAGGCACCAGGGGGAACCTACATATGAAATTTCAGGAATATCCCTTCATTAGTTTCTTTGAAATAGCGATAACAAATTTCAATTGTCGAAATCCAAGATGGCTGCCTGTCAGCCATGTTATTTTCCGATCAGTCTCAAAATGCAATATGCATAATTAAGCACCGAGGGGAACTTACATATGAAATTTGACAAAGATCCCTTCAGTACTTTCTCAGAAATAGCGATAACAAACTTCAATTGTCAAAATCCAAGAAGGCTTCCTGTCGGCCATGTTGTTTTCTGATAGGTCTCAAAATGCAATATGCATAACTAGACACCGCGGGGAACCTACATATGAAATTTCAGTAAGATCCATTCATCAGTTTTTTTTAAAATAGCGATAACAAACTTCCATTGTCGAAATCCAAGATGGCTGCCTGTCGGCCATGTTGTTTTCCGATTAGTCTCAAAATGCAATATGCATAACTAAGCATCAAGGGGAACCTAAATATGAAATTTGAGAAAGATCCCTTCAGTACTTTCTGAGGAATAGCGATAACAAACTTCCATTGTCGAAATCCAAGATGGCTGCCTGTCGGCCATGTTGTTTTCCGATTGGTCTCAAAATGCAATATGCATAACTAGGCACCAGGGGGAACCTACATATGAAATTTCAGGAATATCCCTTCATTAGCTTCTTAGAAATAGCGATAACAAATTTCAATTGTCGAAATCCAAGATGGCTGCCTGTCAGCCATGTTGTTTTCCGATCAGTCTCAAAATGCAATATGCATAACTTAGCACCGAGGGGAACCTACATATGAAATGTGACAAAGATCTCTTCAGTACTTTCTCAGAAATAGCGATAACAAACTTCAATTGTCAAAATCCAAGATGGCTGCCTGTCGGCCATGTTGTTTTCTGATCAGTCTCAAAATGCAATATGCATAACTAGACACCGCGGGCAACCTACATATAAAATTTCAGTAAGATCCATTTATTAGTTTCTTAGAAATAGCGATAACAAACTTCAATTGTCGAAATCCAAGATGGCTGCCTGTCGGCCATGTTGTTTTCCGATTAGTCTCAAAATGCAATATGCATAACTAAGCATCAAGGGGAACCTAAATATGAAATTGGAGAAAGATCCCTTCAGTACTTTCTGAGGAATAGCGATAACAAACTTCAACTGTCAAAATCCAAGATGGCTGCCTGTCGGCCATGTTGTTTTCTGATTAGTCTCAAAATGCAATATGCATAACTAGGCACCAAGAGGAACCTAAATATGAAATTTGGGAAAGATCCCTTCAGTGCTTTCTGAGAATTAGCGATAACAAACTTCAATTGTCAAAATCCAAGATGGCTGCCTGTCGGCCGTGTTGTTTTCTGATTAGTCTCAAAATGCAATATGCATAACTAGGCACCGAGGGGAACCTGTGTATGAAATTTGAGAAAGATCCCTTCGTTACTTTTTGAGAAATAGCGATAACAAACTTCAATTGTCAAAATACAAGATGGCTGCCTGTCGGCCATGTTGTTTTCCGATTGGTCTCAAAATGCAATATGCATAACTAGGCACCAGGGGGAACCTACATATGAAATTTCAGGAATATCCCTTCATTAGTTTCTTTGAAATAGCGATAACTAATTTCAATTGTCGAAATCCAAGATGGCTGCCTGTCAGCCATGTTGTTTTCCGATCAGTCTCAAAATGCAATATGCATAATTAAGCACCGAGGGGAACCTACATATGAAATTTGACAAAGATCCCTTCAGTACTTTCTCAGAAATAGCGATAACAAACTTCAATTGTCAAAATCCAAGAAGGCTTCCTGTCGGCCATGTTGTTTTCTGATAGGTCTCAAAATGCAATATGCATAACTAGACACCGCGGGGAACCTACATATGAAATTTCAGTAAGATCCATTCATCAGTTTTTTTAAAAATAGCGATAACAAACTTCCATTGTCGAAATCCAAGATGGCTGCCTGTCGGCCATGTTGTTTTCCGATTAGTCTCAAAATGCAATATGCATAACTAAGCATCAAGGGGAACCTACATATGAAATTTGAGAAAGATCCCTTCAGTACTTTCTGAGGAATAGCGATAACAAACTTCCATTGTCGAAATCCAAGATGGCTGCCTGTCGGCCATGTTGTTTTCCGATTGGTCTCAAAATGCAATATGCATAACTAGGCACCAGGGGGAACCTACATATGAAATTTCAGGAATATTCCTTCATTAGCTTCTTAGAAATAGCGATAACAAATTTCAATTGTCGAAATCCAAGATGGCTGCCTGTCAGCCATGTTGTTTTCTGATCAGTCTCAAAATGCAATATGCATAACTTAGCACCGAGGGGAACCTACATATGAAATTTGACAAAGATCTCTTCAGTACTTTCTCAAAAATAGCGATAACAAACTTCAATTGTCAAAATCCAAGATGGCTGCCTGTCGGCCATGTTGTCTTCTGATAGGTCTCAAAATGCAATATGCATAACTAGACACCGCGGGCAACCTACATATGAAATTTCAGTAAGATCCATTTATTAGTTTCTTAGAAATAGCGATAACAAACTTCAACTGTCAAAATCCAAGATGGCTGCCTGTCGGCCATGTTGTTTTCTGATTAGTCTCAAAATGCAATATGCATAACTAGGCACCAAGAGGAACCTACATATGAAATTTGGGAAAGATCCCTTCAGTGCTTTCTGAGAATTAGCGATAACAAACTTCAATTGTCAAAATCCAAGATGGCTGCCTGTCGGCCATGTTTTTTATCGATTGGTCTCAAAATGCAATATGCATAACTAGGTACCAAGGGGAACCTACATAAGAAATTTGAGAAAGATCCCTTCAGTACTTTCCGAGAAATAGCGATAACAAGAATTGTTTATGGACGGACGGAGGGACGGAGGGACGGACGGACCACGGACCACGGACGCAGGGCGATTTGAATAGCCCACCATCTGATGATGGTGGGCTAAAAAAATAGATTTAGAAAACTTGTTCATTTTATTTACAAAAACCCTCAAAAACCTCCGAACAGGAAGGTGTTAAGTCTGTTCATAGCACAATGCATAACCCACATAGTTATACCACAAATATCCTATTATGACTGCTCAAAGGTTAATGCATAAGCCCCACAATTATGCCACAAATAAGTCGATTGAATCACTGTATATATAGCGTAACCGAGAGGTATAATCCGGAATAAAGCTGGTGTGTGCGTCATCCGCCAAATGAACTGGCATCAGACACTAAAATAGTGGAGGAACGCACACAAAGAAACTGCGATCAACAAGTTTTTTAAAATTAACAAGGAAATGCTGCAGGGCCATTTACACAAAATTCATTTAAAGCGTGAGACAGATCCCCAAATCCGCCAAATGAACTGGCATCAGACACTAAAATAGTGGAGGAACGCACACAAAGAAACTGCGATCAACAAGTTTTTTAAAATTAACAAGGAAATGCTGCAGGGCCATTTACACAAAATTCATTTAAAGCGTGAGACAGATCCCCAAATCCGCCAAATGAACTGGCATCAGACACTAAAATAGTGGAGGAACGCACACAAAGAAACTGCGATCAACAAGTTTTTTAAAATTAACAAGGAAATGCTGCAGGGCCATTTACACAAAATTCATTTAAAGCGTGAGACAGATCCTCCCCCCCCCCCCCCCCCCCCCCCCCCCCCCCCCCCTGTGAAATTTGAGAAAGATCCCGTCAGTACTTTCTGAATAATAGCGATAACAAGAATTGTTTACGGAGGGACGAACGGACGGACCACGGACGCAGGGCGATTTCAATAGGCCAACATATGATGATGGTGGGCTAAAAATACGCACTCACCACATGCGTACATGTTGCACGAACGCGAGGCCGTCCTTAAATAACCTTAGCTGCTGATAGGACGTAAACAATATTAAACCAAGGGCCCAAGAATAAGTTATTGATGTTGATGGGATGTTAAACTCTATGGAACGGTAAAACACTCGATTGGATTTAGGATAGTCTGTGTGATAGTGTGGGATTCTTGATATGGTTCCTCAAACAAGCATGAGTATTTCTGTTCAAAGTAGATTATGGGCAAACATAAAAAAAGCTTTGAGTCCTGTGAAACGGTAAAGTCGTATAACATATCTATCTGTATATTCTTCAATGTTATGATTATAAAAAACAAGACTATGGTGAAGCGCCTCTAGTTATCGTAACAAGAGGCCGAAGGGCCTTAACGGTCATCTGACTATACTAATGACCCTTATACTATTGTAGTATGCATTCTCTGTAGCGAGTATAGTGGCACTGGTGGCCATCTTGAAATTTGGATCAACCCGAAAAATAACAACACTTGATCAAGACTATATCAGGATCATTTCTGGTAAGTTTGAGAAGTTTGAAATAGGTGTTGTTAAGGAAAACCATGATTGCGCAATCATGTACCAAAATGGCCGCTGTGACTGCCATGTCAAAGTTTTTACGAGGCCGAAAAATAACAGCACTTTGTTGATCCTCTTTCCGTCACCAATTTCCAGCTCAATGGCACCAGTGGAACTGGAGAAGTTTAAAATGCGTTTTTCAAGATGGCTGCCATGGCGGCCATCTTGGATTTCTGACCGACCCAATAAATAGCAACACTTGGCCAGGACCATCTCAAGATCATTTTAGGCAAGTTTAAGCTCAATCCCACTATCGGTTTTGAGAAGTTTGAAATGTGAAAAGTTTACGCACGGCGGACGGCACACGACGACGGACGAAGCATGATGACTATAGGTCATCCTGACCCTTCGAGTAGATGACCTAAAATATAGTCCAAGTGGTTTGATTATGATGATCACAGGTATCCGAAATTATCTATTTCAGTGGATACCCGTACACCTCGATCTCGCATGGGTTTAGTAATATCTTATCTCGTGATATTCTGACGAACTGCCCATACAACGGTTTCTCACAGAAAAATGTTTTCATCTCTCCAACAAATGGTGGTCCTGGGTAATACAAACACAAAGCTCTGGATCCAGTGTCGGTTTCTCCTACAGTGATGTTTAGGCGCTGGTTACGTTCACCTAGAATGAATGAAATAGGATTCTAGTCACGTTTACTGTCCAAATAGAAATTTTCATTCGCATGCGAATGCCAAAATATCAATTCTGATCTGCCCTATGAAAACTTACACGTGAAGAAAAGTTACATTTTCAATGTGTTCTCGGTATACATCATCAATTAAAAGGAAATCAAGACGTTATTTTCTCACCACAGCATTCGATCCTGCTCAGGAAAGAGACAGAAAGCACCAAATGCCTTGACCCTAAATCGACCTGCCAGAATGGGAAATGATCTTCATCCTCCTCCCCTCGATTAGCCGTATGCGAACACGAGATTCTGCTCCAATCGACTTCGTTTTGGAATGGATAACGCCTGGAGTCTGCTGCTTTCTCCGGACCATACTGCCCATCACTGTTGTATTCTGACGACTGCAAATAAGTTTTCCCGACAGCCAAATTTCCAACTGGACCTGGATAATTATGCTTATATTTAATTATTTACTTACAATAGATTTTCAATTGTTGATATCAGTGTCTAGGTATATTTTCTAACCAATTTACATATACATGTAGTTAAGAGTTTAATGTGTTTTTCTTTTTGTGTATTTCCTTTTAACCTTGTGTTGTTTGGTCTTAGATCACTATAAATGAGACGTAATACAATATCACCATTTTATTTTAAAATTTGGTACAATACAACTAGTGGTTGTACATTCGCAAATGTAGTAAATTTTTCTTCCGGAATATATACCTAGGAAATTCCAGTAATTCAAAAGCTTGATGAAGTTTTCAGTTGCACGAGAAACATACAAATACAAACAAAAAGTAGGAAAAACATCGTTGATACTGTGATATTTATATATATTCTTTTTAACGTAGATGCTGTTGTAATTCGCTCAGGTATGTTGAATTCCCAAGAAAATAAAACCTGTTGAAATTTCCTACAGCATATTATTAGTTCGTCTGTTACCCAGCTATATCAATGGATTGCAATGTAGTAATAGTAAAAATATACATACTTCAAATAAAATTATACATTGTCATTAATAAAACTGTCTCGTAACACAGTGGATCTGGTAAAAAAGTGATGTTTCTGTATCGCTTATATTTGATTATTCATGTGAAATATAATTATCCCATAAAGTATTTTGCGTTTTGCAACAACTTCCTTTTTATATCGGTGATTTAAGAGTTCTACCTTTAACATTTCAGTTAGGGTTTGATGTGTTTTCTTCATGTAAACGTCCTTCTAATCTGGTGTTGTTTGGCATGAATTGACTCAAAATCTTTATCTCATTCTGTACCTATACCTGCTAATTCTGCCCTGCAGGTAGGGCGTAAGAGTTGTACCTGCTTCCCCATTGCATGATCGTAAGAGGCGAATAAATCTGGGATCTTACCTTTTCTCTTCTTTCTTAACAGCTTTCTACTTCCTAATGTCTCCCTTGACAATGCCTCACTTTTGGCCTTTAGTTGAGCGTTCGCCCCTGTTAGGAAAGCTTCGGGTTCTGTCCCCTGGTCGAGACATACCAGAGTTTTTCATGCATGTCGCACGCACGGGAGGCCGTCCTTAAATGACCTTAGCTGTTAATAGGACGTTAAACAAAATAAACCAAAAACAACAAACCTGCTAATTCGTAGTAAATCATTCCGTCGACTGGTGTCGTCGGTATCATATCGTGGAGCTTTTGAGAATATCCATAACACTGACTATTCTTGAAGAAGATGGCGGCACAATCAACATCCCTCAGACACACGTACAAACACCAACGGGCTATGATGTTGTTTTTCGTCCATAAAATGCCGGTCTGTGGTATTCTGTGACCATACCTGTCATCTATCCGGAAATGAATGCCTCGTACATCTGAAAGAAATTCTAAGCTATGATTATCCTTCCAAAGCGAATGTAAGAAGAGTAATACCCAATTTCCGAGTTTTTACTTGCGCTCTCCGCGGGTGTTACTTACAATGAAAGTTAGCCCTATTTTGTTGGGGGATGTAAAGAGGTAGAGATAGAATCGGAAGGCAAACTGGTGTCTCATTGTTGTCATGATGTTGGCACATTTCTGTTGTTTGCAAGCTACAATGTGGCCACGAGAAATCCTTCTAAACTCGTTAAATATCTATGGATGGAAAGTGTAAAATTCCTTTCGCTACTAAACTTGAAAAATATGAATATTAGAGAAAGTGGACTTCACTGATCGTAACTGGCCCCCGAATTAAGCAAATTGCTCTCGTCATTTTGTAAAAAAGACGAGTCCCGTCCTTACGTTGTTCCCTTACATTAACTCGAGTTTACCGACACCTACGCGGTAGCTTTCGTATTTGCCCGTATTTCAGTGGTTTGTGTACCGGTTTTTTTTAAGATAAAGTAATCGATATTATTTAGTGAGATGTCTGTAGCTACATCTATTTATACAACAAGAAATATCAGAAATTTCTTGGCGTCCATCATTGAATGATCTATATAAGTCAAATGAAAGACTGATCTTTTCCCTTTTCCCTTTTTTCACTCTTCCTTCAAAACATTTTTATAACTTTATATAACGCGATATAGCAGGAGCAGTCTGTAATTGTCAAAACCACGATGGCTGCCTATAGCCAATGTTTTCCGATGAGTCAAATGCAGTATGCTCAACAAGAGACCAAGGAGAACTTACATATACAATTTGAAAGATCTCTTTTCTGAAAAATAGCGTTAACAAACTTAATTATCAAAATCCAAGATGGCCGCCTGTCGGCCATATTGTGTTTTCATATCGGTCCCAAAATGCAATATTCACAACTACAGTCCAAGTGAAACTTACATATGTTTATGAGAAAGATCGATTCAAACTTTGTTAGAAATAGCGATAACAACCTTTAATCATCAAAATCAAAAGTGGCCGCATTGCCGATAGGCATTGACGATCGTTTTCGGCAATGCTGCTCTGCATGTAGAGCGTTATCTTATCTGTTAATAGGACGTTAAACAAAATAAACCAAACCAAACCAAACCAATGCCCCCATCGCATGATCGGAAGAGGCGACTAAATTTGGGATCTTATCTTTTCTCTTCTTTCTGAACAACTTTCTTCTTCCTAATATCTCCCTTAACAATGCCTCACTTTTGACCTTCAGTTGAGCGTTCGCCGCTGTGAGGAAGGCTTTGGGTTCTGTCCCCTAGCCGAGACATACCAGAGTCTTTAAAAATGGTAGTTCCTGCTTAGCCCTCAGCATATTAGTAGTAGGACGACTGGTTCGCCCGGGTGGGGTGTACTGCTGGGTGTCTTCGGCAGTGTGCTTCAGTGAGGTAGCACTATAAATCGGCAAAAGTTCCGGCCTATCACACAAACATACCGCAGCCTCACAAAACACACATACGCACTCGCCACACGCATGCATGTCGCACGCACGGGAGGCCGTCCTTAAATGACCTTAGCTGTTAATGGGGTGATTACAACTAGCAGGATACGGATATTGAAAACGTTCAAGTATACGCATTTGCCAGGGAGCGTGTATTATTTCAATAACGATACCCAATGTCTTTCAATAACACAAATAAATGCTGAAGCAAGTAGATTGATATGATTATATAGATATACTGTGTATACTAAGTTTTGTACATGTATACATTCACTCTGCTTCACGCAACACGTGTGCAGGCATACACATGGTATTTTCCCGTGCTGTCAACACATCGATAATACTTGACGCTTCACTGAGGCTGTCTGACTGGCGACTCTAGAATAATGAGTTCATTCAGTCCAAATATCCGTGTTAAAATATTTACTTGGTTACTGTAAAACGTTTGAGGTATGTCCATTTTCATTTCAAAGTTGGTTTACAATTGCTTTAATATGGATATTTTAAATATTTGTTCTTACATGTTTATATCGGATGAAAAGCGACTTTTTTGGGGTGAAAATGACATAATAATTGACAATTATCTAAAATATCCTTGCTATAGGTGCAATTCATCTAAGAATGGTGTATAGTTAATACTTGAAGTTCTTCATACACGTTTTCTATCAAGTTCCCTGACATTTAACATTTCAGACATTGTCAACAGGACTAATTTGCTACGCCAATTATAAAAGAACAATGTTTTCTTTTGCTTTATTTTTGCTCAGAATTTTATGTTTCGTTGAAAGGGAAAAATTGCAAAACTACTCATCGAACTTTATATGTAAAAGCAAGTTTTTAATCATCAGAAGATGTACTTGAGTCAGAGATACTGCTGCTGCTTGTCCGCCTTTCTTTAATTTCTTTTGCATATAATACTTCAATAGCTTGTTTTGCAATTTTTTTTTAATTTTCCTTTCCGACATCTTTTCTTGTTTTTGATTTTGTATACGTTTGCTCTTTTTAGCCCACCACCATCAGATGGTGGGCTATTCAAATCGCTATGCGTCCGTGGTCCGTCGTCCCTCCGTCCCTCCGTCCGTAAACAATTCTTGTTATCGCTAATCCTAAGAAAGTACTAAAGGGATCTTTCTCAAATTTTATATGTAGGTTTCCCTTGGTGCCTAGTTATGCATATTGCATTTTGAGACCAATCGGAAAACAACATGGCCGACAGGCAGCCATCTTGGATTTTGACAATTGAAGTTTGTTATCGCTATTTCTCAGAAAGTACTGAAGGGGTCTTTCTCACATTTCATATGTAGGTTCCCCTTGGTGCCTAGTTATGCATATTGCATTTTGAGACCAATGGGAAAACAACATGGCCGACAGGCAGCCATCTTGGATTTTAACAATTGAAGTTTATCACTATTTCTCAGAAAGTACTGAAGGGGTCTTTCTCACATTTCATATGTACGTTCCCCTTGGTGCCTAGTTATGCATATTGCATTTTGAGACCAATGGGAAAACAACATGGCCGAAAGGCAGCCATCTTGGATTTTAACAAGAGGCCCAGAGGGCCTGTATCGCTCACCTGGATTTCATGAGATATGAAACAAGAATGATGATTAAGTATATTGTCACTGGTATTGCTATGTCAATATATCATAGGCATTTTATATGGGTACGTGAGGTTTTTATGCCAAAAATGCATTAATCCATGAAATGAAATTGACTTTTGGCGCAACCCCAGATGCTACCACACAAATGTGAGCGATATCCATTGCTTAGTTTCAGAAAAGAAGTTGTTTAAACCAATTGACCCCTTTTGACCCCGCCCTCTGCACCCTGGGGTCAGTTCCTTCCGTTATAAAATTTTGAATCCCTAACCAAAAGGATGCTACCAGTCAAATATGAGCTGTTTCATAGAAGTTGTTCATATCAATTTAGCCAAATTGACCCTTTTTGGCCCCACCCCTAAGTCCCCTGGGGGGGGGGGGGGGGGGGGGGGGGGGGGGGGGGGGGGGGTCAACCCCAAAATTTGTACAATTTTGAATCCCCACCCCATGACCATGCTACCATACAAATGTGAGTGATATCCATTGCTTAGTTTCAGAGAAGAAGTTGTTTATATTAATTCTGCCAAAATGACCCCTTTTGGCCCCGCCTCTTAGCTCCCCGGGGGTCAGCTCTGTCATTTATACAGTTTTGAATCCCTACCCCGGGGGTTGAAGCAGGCAAATATGAGCGATATCCATAGCTTAGTTTCAGAGAAGAAGTTGTTTATATCAATTTAGCCAAATTGACCCCTTTTGGCCCCGCCCTTCAGGCCCCAGGTAGGTCGGCCCCACCATTTGTACAATTTTGAATCCTGGCCCCAAAGGGATGCTCACAGTCAAATACGAGCAATATCTATTGCTTGATTTCAGAGGAGAAGTTGTTCATATCAATATAGCCAAATTGACCCTTCTTGGCCCCGCCCCTCAGGCCCCCGTGGGGTCAGCCTCACCATTTGTACAATTTTGAATCCCCATCTCATAGTGATGCTACCAGGCAAATATGAGCAATATCCATTGCTTGGTTTCAGAGAAGAAGTCGTTGATATAAATATAGGTATATTGACCCATTTTGGCCCCGCCCTCAGGCCCCCGTGGGGTCAGCCTCACCATTTGTACAATTTTGAATCCCCATCTCATAGTGATGCTACCAGGCAAATAGGAGCGATATCCTTTGCTTGGTTTCAGAGAAGAAGTCGTTTATATTAATATAGCCAAATTGACCCCTTTTGGCCCCGCCCCTCAGACCCCTGGGGGGTCAGCCCCACCATTTGTACAATTTTGAGTCCACACCCCATAGGGATGCTTCTGACAAAATTTCGTCAAATTCTGATCAGTGGTTATGAAGAAGAAGTCAATTGTTGACGGACGGACGGACGACGGACGACGGACGACGGACGCAACGGTATGGCATAAGCTCATCTTGGTCCTTCGGACCAGGTGAGCTAACAATTGAAGTTTGTTATCACTATTTCTCAGATCACGGAAGGGATCTTTCTCAAATTTCATATGTAGGTTCCCCTTGGTGCCTAGTTATGCATATTTCATTTTTAGACCAATCAGAAAACAACATGGCCGAAAGGCAGTCATCTTGGATTTTGATAATTGAAGTTTGTTATCGCTATTTCTCAGAAAATACTGAAGGGATCTTTCTCGAATTTCATATGTAGGTTTCCCTTGGTCCTTTGTTATGCATATTGCATTTTGAGACCAATGGGAAAACAACATGGCCGACAGACAGCCATCTTGGATTTTGACAATTGAAGTTTGTTATCGCTATTTCTCAAAAAGTACTGAAGGGATCTTTCTCAAATTTCGTATGTAGGTTTCCCATGGTCCCTAGTTATGCATATTGCATTTTGGGACCAGTCGGAAAACAACATGGCCGACAGGTAGCCATCTTGGATTTTTACAATTGAAGTTTGTTATCGCTATTTTTTAGAAAGTACTAAAGGGATCTTTCTCAAATTTCATATATAGGTTCCCCTTGTTTGAAAAGTACTTGAGGGATGTTTCTCAATTTGCACAGATTAGTAAGAGAGGAAGGGAAAAATAGAGAAAAGATCAATCTGACATAGAACCTATAAAGATCATTCAATGGTGGGCGCCAAGATCCCTCTGGGATCTCTTGTTTTTCGACCAATCGGTGGGCCATTACAAATCGAACGTCCTCTAGTTCGACGTTGTCGTCATCTGAAGAATCGAACGTTGGATTCACAGTCGTAGCCATATTTGGCTGGCTAGTGTGGCGAAGGATGGTCTGCTAGTGGTGACGACGGGTGGCCTGCTAGTGGTGGGGACGGGTGGCCTCCCAGTGGTGACGACGGGTGGCCTCCCAGTGGATGTGACGCATTTTAGTACCAGGGCATTGATGTATATGGACGATGAAACGGCACCGTTCCTGGGTAGAAATGTATGGGCAAATTTAAGCCAACGTCGAAGACAATTTTATGATGTTATAGGAGAGACACCGGATACATTCTGACGTCTATACGGGGAATTTGTCTCCGACCTCCCAACCGAAATAGCGAACTCCAATGTTTTTTCAAGGAGAAATATGTTACTAATTACGCTTATGATGCTCTAAACATATCCGTGTTATCACACATTGGCGGTTATTTTTTAAACAAGTGACGTAACAGAACATCGTATTGTAACGCGCGCGTGGCCGCTATTGCACACACACTTTGCTGGTTACATTACATGGCCATCACGCTAACAGTGGCGTTAACTTCGGGGAAGATAGGGTATGTTACCGGAAGCTGTGGGGTGTATAGATGGGACTTCCCATGACATATATATTCCACAGGAAAACGAGCAACTTTACTTAAGCAAATGCAATGCGAACTGAAGGCAAATGTTGTAATACAATTATAACGACATTTGGCATTGTGACGTCATCAACTTCATTGTTGTCCACACTGGATTTGCTGTTCAAAATTGGTTCGAAATGACTAAATAAAGCATAGTTATCTATCAAAACGTAGATATAAGTAATGAATGTTTTAGCAAATGTTGTAACATTCCTATAACACACATTGTTATTGCTGACGAAAATATATTACCGGGCTTTATCCACAGGGCCTATTTATAGGCTCTATACTACTACCGTTGAGTGCCAGAGAGCATATTTGTAGACTCTCCGAAATCCGACCGTTCAATAATATCAATGACGTCATCGTCAATTAAATAACGTCATTGACGGCGTTTCCGTGTCTCGGTATTCCAGCTCGGTGGAATAATGGCGGCGCGATTGTTTGCTCTTTGGTTTCGACCTTATCCTCCTGAGAACCGTGACTTCATCCAACCATGTTTGGAACCTCCGGTACCAACCAATATGCCTCCAAGGAATTCACCTCCAATTGCATATTTCTCGCTTTTCTTTTCCGTTAATTTATTACGGAAATGCGTCTTGGTAACAAACAGGTAACGTACGCAATCCGATCATTTCAATGACATTTTTGCACTGTGATACATACTTGTTACATGTATATACTTATACTGAATAACATTTATATCAGCTACGAACTGTAATTATTCCTGTACTTGCAGTGATCTTGTGTTGCAGTGTTTTACATTCGTGTGCATAGAAACAATAATTGAACATTGCAGGTAAAAGTGTTTGGATTTTGTTATATCGAGACACGCAACATTAGAAGGGCTGGGGTGAACTTTTATTGTAAAATGTAAGGTCTAGCACATAAGTACCTATTGTTACCTCAAGACTCCAGGGGTACCATGTGCCCATCTTAATACATGGATACATAAGCAATGAACAAATAGTTATGTTTGAAATCACAAAGTGTGGCTGAGTGAAATAAAATAATTGAAATCATTGAAATGTAATATGTTACGATATCGAGATTCGTTACACATCCTTCCGTTTATTATAGATTGGAACAGTACTGAATCAACTAGGAGAGTTTGTGTGAACTAACGTTCAGATTTAATGGATGATATAATATGTCACATTTAATTACACATATTTATGTAATGTTATACCCGTATATATAAATTTAGAAATAAAGAAATCAAAGTTCCATGGTGGACACTGCGCAAGAATATGTGTAGACCCGCTCTTGACAAAACTACCTCATTAAAATATTCTGCCAAAGACATCCAGCAAGACAGCCAATCCGATCACATTATACTGACAACGGGTATACCAGTCGTCCGACTCCAAAAATGTACCATCACTACAGACTCTGGTTTGTCTCCACCAGGGTAAAGCCAATAGTTTTTGCCAAGAGACATTATGAAGAAGATACTTGATAGAAAGAAAAGAAAATATATGATCCGAAATTAAGTCGCCTCTTACCATAATGGAACGGGGACAGCAGATACATTTTTAACGCCCTATATATATATTTGGTTTGGTTTATTTTGTTTAACGTCCTATTAACAGCTAAGGTCATTTAAGGACGGCCTTCCGTGCGTGCGAATATGCATGCGTGTGGTGAGTGCGTATGTGTGTTTTGGGAGGCTGCGGTATGTTCGTGTTAAGTCTCCTTGTGATAGGCCGGAACTTTTGCCGATTTATAGTGCTACCTCACTGAAGCATACTGCCGAAGACACCCAGCAGCACACCCCACCCGGTCACATTATACTGACAACGGGCGAACCAGTCGTCCCACTCCTAATATGCTGAGCGCTAAGCAGGAGTAGCAACTACCATTTTTAAAGACTCTGGTATGTCTCGGCCAGGGGACAGAACCCAAAGCCTTCCTCACAGGGGCGAACGCTCAACTAAAGGCCAAAAGTGAGACATTGTCAAGGGAGACATTAGGAAGAAGAAAGAAAGTCGCTAAGAAAGAAGAGGCTGCGGTATGTTTGTGTTCAGTCTCCTTGAGCAAGTAGATTGAATATCAATACTGAGCAACCGCAAACTAACATCACTTGTGATGAATTTGGATATGAAAGTTAAGATATATTGATATCTTTTTGTTTAGCCTTTCTAGTTTTGAATTAATGTAAAATATATTTCTTACAAATTATATTATATAAGTTTGGTTTGGTTTGGTTTATTTTGTTTAACGTCCTATTAACAGCTAAGGTCATTTAAGGACGGCCTCCCGTGCGTGCGACATGCATGCGTGTGGTGAATGCGTATGTGTGTTTTAGGAGGCTGCGGTATGTTATTCTATTATAAATTGTTCTTAATGTAATATCTTGAATTTCTTCGGCTTAACGTGCAACCTTCAGTACTAAATTCTTTTGAAAGCCAGAAACCAAATTTGGGATGAAATTGATATTTGTGTTTCTGATTTTTCGAGATTAATAGACACTGACATTACAGCAATTAAGTTTACTCACACTAAAAACATCCAGGTTTGAGGCTTTTTTGCTAGCTAGGGATCCAAATAAAGATACAGATACTATAAGTCGTACTGTTAAACATGAGTTGTGTGAAAATTCCAAAGGCAGCGTATACTACCTTCGATTTCATTGTACAACAATAGAAAACACTAACAAGATAGCAGAAAATGAATCCTTAACTGCACAATGCATAAAAGCATGATTACATAGATTTGGTCTCGTTTTATTTGTTTAACGTCCTATCTAACAGCTGAGGTCATTTAAGGACGGTCCTACGATATGCATGCCTATGATGAGTGCGTATGTGTGTTTTAGGAGGCTACGATATGTTCGTGTTAAGTCTACTTGTGATAGTCCGGTACTTTTGCTGATTTATAGTGCTACCTCACTGAAGCATACTTCCGAAGACGCCCAGCAGGACACCCCACCCGGTCACATATACTGACAACGGGTGAACCAGTCGTCCCACTCCAAATATGCTGAGCGCTAAGCAGGAGTAGCAACTACCATTTTTAAAGACTCTGGTATGTCCTGGCTAGGGGTCAGAACCCAAAGCCTTCCTCGCAGGGGCGAACGCTCAACTAAAGGCCCATGAAAACTTGTTTGTGATTGTACAGCAGAAACTTAAACTGAGGTACCGGAAAACAATACAAAAACAAACAAACAGGAGAAAAGTTTTTTTTTTTTTTTTTTTGTAGTCAGGGAAATATAAAACTTTCATCTCTATATCAGAATCAAAACTAAGCTCCGTTTGTCAAAACTTTCAATGGACTTGCCTACAAATGCGTTATAAAACGGAATTTCTACTCAGTTTAAACCTACACGGGTTATTTATCCCTGTTCTATAGATGATATTTTAGAATATATGGCACAATTCACATTTTGCTATGTACTTTTTCTTCTGATTGTACAATTAAAAGACTTCAGGTGTCCTTTATCAACAACCACCAATGAGGTCTAAGTCCAAAATGAGTAGCATGGTACATTGAGGAACAAGATAGGACTGGAAAGTAAAGCTATCGACATGCATTGTATAACCGATTTGAAGTGTGCTCTGTGAAAAGGGCTTTATAAACTACATGACCAGGCGAGGACATATATTTGACCATTTCAATCTTAGTAGGATCCCCTTAAAGTTTAACTTACCTGGCCCAAAGCAATCGCAACACAGGAAACACAATATCCCACATACTGCAGTGATGTTCCAGATTGTATCCTTCAACATTTCGTTGGATAATCACGGATGAATTGAAAAGGAAAAACTTATGGTCGCAGCAACAAATGATTTGCTCGTATTTCAATATTGGTATTTAGACGTCAACAATTCCACAAATGAAATAAAATTTCAGTGATATATAGTCATGACCAGCAATAATCAAAAGGTTATATAAAATCTTAACGTGTCTACCGTACAACAATAACAGAGTCAATCACCGTTCTCAACACATGCTATAGTCGGGCTCGTTGGACGATGTAAGCACCAGCATATCATGAATGTTTTATAATCACTTGACTGGTAGGCATACCCTAATATACCTATAGAATCCTCCCTATATCCCAGAGACTAACAATTTGACACTTCGACCAATAAGTTTCAGACTATATATAAACCGGAGTTTTTTAATAAGCTGAAAGCTCTTAAACATTATTATTTAAGGGTTTCTAGAATTCTTTTTTATAGAATCGTTTAACGGGCTCTCGTTCACATTGCTGAGTCCGTTATCACTCTCCTGTCGATATATCACATCTGATTATAATGAATACAAAAATTGCAAATTTCTCAAATAATACAGTATGCTGAAAGCGAAAACCTGGGGGAGAGTTTCCGTTTTTTTTTTAGATCATATAGATTTCACTTTGTAACAAGCCCATATTTTATTTATCAAAATCGATATCATTTGCGTTGTTTTCAATTTCACAGGTGATTTAACCTGCGTCTTATTATTTTGTTGAAGTCCCATTACCCGAGACAGTCCATGCTAAATATTCATGTTCAATAAAAAAGAAAGCAAGATTTGCCACTAGGCCTTTCTGCACTTTCAGAATTCTTCAGGCGGACTGAACATTTATTTATTTGAACGTTGTTTAGAAATGTATGACGTCAACAATTGTGATCACATCATAGATTACAATAACGTGACGTGATCAAGAAAGTCGGAACGGATGATATACTGTATATTCAATAAACGTATTCTGCATTTAAGTTTGATTTTCAGCATTTCAATCAACAATTTTTCTTTTAACTCTCTTTTAACTAGATCGTCACTTTTTAACTTGTGAAAAGATAAAACAAACAAATCATTCCCATAACACTAGTGCATGTTTGCTTACTTTTAACAAGAGGCCCATGGTGCCTGTATCGCTCACCTGGTGGGATAAGACCGAATGCCAAAATAATGTTCATGTTCAATTCGTTTTATTTGTAAATCTCAAACAATGCTATATATGGTTATAGTGTGGGGATCCCAACTGCTTTAAAGAAATGATTAAGTCCAGACTCACTAAGGTCTGAAATATCTCAATAATTGAGAGTTTTTAGAACATGCATTCATCACTTTATGACTAGTAGTAAATTTAGATGAATTACTTTTATTTCCCCTATTGGGCCCCGCCCCTTTGGCCCTTGGGGACAGAGTCAACATTTATGCAAAATCTGTTCCCCTTCCCCAAGGATGTTTCTGACTAAATTAAGTTCAAATCCATTCATATCTTTATGACTAGTAGCGATTAAAAGGCATTACCTCTATTTCCCCTATTGGGCCCCGCCCTTTTGGCCCCTTGGGGTTCAGAGTCACCATTTATGCAAAATCTGTTCCCCTTCCCCCAAGGATGTTTATGACCAAATTGGGTTCACATCCATTCATAACTTGATGACTAGTAGCGATTTAAAGGCATTACCTCTATTTCCCCTATTGGGCCCCGCCCCTTTGGACCCTTGGTGGTCAGAGTCACCATTTATGCAAAATTTGTTCCCCTTTCCCCAAGGATCTTTATGACTAAATTGGGTTCACATATATTCATAACTTTATGACTAGTAGGGATTTTAAGGAATTGCCTTAATTTCCCCTATTGGGCCCCACCCCTCCGACCCCTTGGGGGCCAGAGTCACCATTTATGCAAAATCTGATCCCCTTCCGCAAAGGATATTTCTGATCAAATTTGGTAAAATTCCAATAAGAACTTTTTGACCACTAGCGATTTGAAGCAAATGTTGACGGACGCCGGACGGACGCCGCGCCATGACATAAGCTCACCAGAACTTCGGTCCAGGTGAGCTAAACATTGCTTAATTGTACGTTCGTAGTAGTAACGGTACGTAATCTTAATTCACACCCAGTTTGGCCAACATAACATTAACTGCATTCTTTGCATATTAAAGTGTAAATAACATTTCTATAATTACATGTAATATTAGATCTTATTTCTATATTTGAACCATTTATAAATATAGTTTTTACACACAATAGGAATCTTACATGTACCACATCTGGGTTTCATATAATTTTGTACACCGTTGAAAACATTCGAGGTGTTCATATCAAATCTTTTATTTACATTACAAACGTTTCGAATTCTTAGCATGTCTTTTACAATTTGTAATTTTCAAAAATAAGTTCCCTTTTTCCGACTGTGTTTTTATGTTTGGTTTGGTCTGGTTTATTTTGTTTAACGTCCTATTAACAGCTAAGTTCATTTAAGGACGGCCTACCGTGCGTGCGACATGCATGGGTGTGGTGAGTGCGTATGTGTGTTTTGGGAGGCTGCGGTATGTTCGTGTTAAGTCTCCTTGTGATAGGCCGGAACTTTTGCCGACAGGCTTCAAAATAAAGATACCGATATGATACCATTTGTAACCACGTTTTATCATAATAACTGTATTATGCTAGTTACAAAGAGGCGATTTAATTTGGGATCTTATCTTTTCTCTTTCTTAACAGCTTTCTTCTTCCTAATGTCTCCCTTAACCATGCCTCACTTTTGGCCTTTAGTTGAGCGTTCTGTCCCCTAGCCGAGACATACCAGAGTCTTTAAAAATGGTAGTTTCTACCCCTGCTTAGCGCTCAGCATATTTGGAGTGGGACGACTGGTTCGCCCGTTGTCAGTATAATGTGACCGGGTGGGGTGTGCTGTTGGGTGTCTTCGGCAGTATGCTCCAGTGATGTAGCACTATAAATCGGCTAAAGTTCCGGCCTATCACAAGGAGACTTAACACAAACATACCGCAGCCTCCCAAAACATACATGCGCACTCGCCACACGCATTCATGTCGCACGCACGGGAGGCCGTCCTTAAATGACCTTAGCTGTTAATAGGACGTTAAACAAAATAAACCAAACCAAACCAAACCACAGCGCCATCATCTCGGGCGTTTTCCATCTAGCTTTAATCATTTACTACAACAATCTAATTCATAACCGCAGCGTGTAAAAATATCTAATAAAACAAACCAAAACTATGTTTTCACCGAATTATTCTATCGAAAAATAACGTGCAGTGGCCTCTGGTTGAAATCAATAGAATTCACACTTCATTCACCACAGAATATAAATATTTTAGTGTATTGAGAACTCATCAAAGGTATACATATTGATAGTTCGTTCTGATTTCTGATAAGGATTTTTGTAAACATTTTAGCATAGCATTAATATAATTATTACACTTCTTATGAAAAGCTATTCTGTAACAAATATCACACTGGTAGAGATAAAACAGCACCGGATGTTATCCACCAACTCCAAAGCTAAAGTCAACAATGGCGACAAGAGAGGAAAATTACATTGATGTTGTCGTTTGCACATTTCCCAATGTCCTTTGACATTGTGAATAGCCACCCGGACTGCCGGATATACCGATCTTTTAACATAAACCATTGATTTGTATATAGACGCACACAATTAAATTACAAGAGGCCTAATGGGCCTGTATCGCTCACCTGATGAACATGATTGAAGTTGACTGAGGTCATTTCTACAGATACTATGCTGATTACCTCTTTATTCAAATATCAGAGTAGGCTTGGTTTATTCATATCAATACATTTTCTAGTCCTTCATTCCTCATACTATTGGCCTAATATCAGGTATCGGAGGCTCTTGTCTATTGCAAAATTATTGTCTAAAGATTTAAGCCGATTTCACTCTGTGACCTTGAATGTAGGTCGAGGTCATTTATTTGAACAGACTTGGTAGCCCTTCACCCAATCTAATTAAAATCAAGATGGTAGACCTATTAACAGCTAAGGTCATTTATGAGAGGTTGTTAGATGTTCATGTAACGTAGTGAGAATGACCATCTTGATTTTCTGCCCTGCAGGTAGGGCGTGAGAACAACTTTCTTCTTCCTAATGCCTCCCTTGTCAATGCCTCACTTTTGGCCTTCAGTTGAGCGTTCGCCACTGTAAAGAAGGCTTTGGGTTCTGTCCCCTAGCCAACACATATCAAAGTCTTTAAAAATGGTAGTTGCTACTCCTGCTTCCTACTTAGCGCTCACCATTTTCGGAGCGGTTTGGTTTGGTTTTATTTGTTTAGCGTCCTATAAATAGACGTTTTGCATATTACGCCGCCATTTTGGGGTCATAGGTCAAGCGGTTAAACTTTTGTAAACAAAACATGGCGGCCCCTATAGCCCTCACAGCTTTCCGTCGTTGAACGTCGTCATTTTGAGGATATTTTTGTGAAAATCGAACGTTATAATTAATGGGAAAATTATTCAGATATTATGTCCTACATATTGTGTCGTTTGCAGCTGAAATACTACATTCTAATCCCTTTAAACATCAAAGTTTAATACCGCGGCATATTCCAATTCCCGTGAAATGTTTACAAACGCACACGGGAAAAGTTAACGAAACGTCAACGAACTGAACGTTCCTGGTATTGTATTTATTCATATCATCAGCATCACATATCGTTGTAAAGAATACAAATAGAAAATGTCCAGATCCATCGGTAGCAAATTTACCAACGATGCTAAAATATGGCGTTGGTCCTCACATCTTATATTCAAACATATCACCAGCAGCTGTATATCTATTAATAGAGGATGATGCTTCGTGTGCAATGGACTAATCCCACAGGCACAGATATAAGCTTAGGTTTTAAATATTTCAATAAGCAAATTTCACATTTCTGCGTCCCCTAAATGTCACACACATGTTCTATATAGTAGCCAGAATTCCCCTGCAATGCATTTAATGATCAGTTGCCAATAAATTAAATTTGACCAATGGCTAGGCCTATTCATGTATTTCATGGAGGTATACCTCCAAAGGGCATAAACATCCTGAGCGGTGTCCTATAAACTCGCATTACCTACTTTGAAATATCTCTTGAATTTGAAGAAAAACAACACAAAAAACAAATAAATAGAAACAAAAGGATGCATTTTGTCTCATTTGTACCCTTCTTATCCACTGCCAACTGATCACTTGATCCACAACTTCGGTGGCGTTGTGGCATAGTGGTAGTACACTTGCATTTCACCAAAGTGGTCAGGGGTTTGATTCCCAATTGGATGTGAAAATGTGTGGGATCGCCTGCCCAACCACATGGGGTTTTCTCCAGATGCTGCTTTCTCTTCACAGTAGAACCCCTTACACGCTTCCAATGGGATGTATCATCAAGCTTACCATGTTCATGGCTGGTATATGGATATGTTCCCCATGATAACAAATTAAAATGTAGAAAAGCTATATGTATCAATATCTAACAACATTATATAACACAAAGCAATTAAATATAGAGCAGACAGGGAAAATATATTCTAGTGTTGCAAAGGAGGAAGCAGGCATTCGACAATGACACAGGTAACCGGTGTAGCATGGTAAATTAAAGCCCATAGTTAAGTGAAATGCAGATCACTACCATTATGGTGAAGTGAACCCCATATGGTGGAATGAAATTGCCTTATATTTTGTTTTCAACTAATTTTTCTTTCCTTATTTTTATTCACTTTATTTTCTTAGATAAGAAAAGTATGGATCAGGATTGATGGTGGGACACAGGGATTCATTTTACCATTGTAGTAATGTAAAACATGTTTACTTTTTCTTACTTCATGGGCCTCTTGTTTCACCTTGTCATTTTTTTCACCAATCCATAATCTAAAGATTGGTGAAACAAATTATAAGTAAGAAAATAGAAAAATGCTTTATTTTACCAATAACGCCTCACCTTAAATTGCCTGGCCCTGGACATATTTTTTGCTGTTTTTGTTTTCAAAGGAATGAATCATGTACATGTGTGATCTAGAAAATGGTTGGTGAAAAAAAAGTTAATTTGTAAGGAAATACAGTAGACGTGAAAGAAAGGAAAATTATGCCACAAAATTGATGCAAGCTTGCTGCATTTATTGTCCTGTGAACAGCCAGGGTCATTATAAGGTGGAATCTCATTGTTGTAGTTGGTGACTACCTTACTGAACAACAAACAAAAGGCCTGTCGCATGCCATCAAGAGCAGTTATAGGATGAAGTGTCTTGCCCAAGGGCACAATCATGACAGCCCAGACCAGACTTTTGAGCAACTTATGATTATAATTACATCATGTTGCACTTGATACAGTTATTACCTACCTCTTTGTTTCACATACAAGATTTTCAATTACCAGGTATATATATCTTTCTCTTTATGCAATGCCACATTAGTTTACATGTTGATGAAACAAATTACAATACAATTGTTATGAGCATATGGCAGTCTCGTTATCATTAATCAATCAAATGCATATCATTGATGATTATAAAACATGTCGAAAAATTTTGAAGTTGTGGTTCAATAGTACTTTGACATTAGGTTATAAATTGATTTCTTTCATAAACTAGATTTTACATGTGTATTCTAAATAATTACAATGAATTATATCCCAAAAATAGGCAATGGCTTGTTTAATATTATATTCCATCTTCATTTTCGATCACTTGCTTAAAATTATCTGTCACTGAGCAGAAACAAATTATCCATATTTGGGGAAGGTATTTAGAAAAACAGACATTATAGAAATAAAGTGATATAATCCACAGATGTACCTGTACATGTATATTATGGTTTTTGGGACCAAAGGACATTGCTTTTAAGGAACATTCCTCTCAAACAAGCACAACAGGAAAGGAAAAATACAACTATAGACATGGACTTGAACTCGTAATCAGGATCTCTGAGCTTCAGCTAAATGATGCCAGCGTTGAAGATTTCAGGTTCATATTAGTCATTCAGACGTGTGTAACAAAAGGTCAAATAAACTGGTATTCAGCAAGTTTACACTAGGCTAGAACGCAATAACAGCAATATATAATTTCACATGAATGAATCAATTTATATCTGATCTGTAATTGTTTTTCTTCAAACCTAGAAAATGAACATTACACAAAGATATAAGACATTTTATTTTTGTACTACTAGGATAATTTGGAATGTATAATATTGTCAAATTTGGCATATTGATTCAAGCTTACAAACAGATAAATAAATAATTAATGATATTCGTTGCATGTTAATACCTCGGAATACATTGAATGGATAAATCATTTCATGACAAGCTATATCAGCCATTTGTCATGTTAAACTTGATATACAAGATCTTTTGCTATCTCTTTAATTTGAGAGTGCTCTTAAGTTAAAAATTAGATTTAAAAAATTGAGTATGGTATGATAAAGACAGGCTATAAAAGGACGAAATATGTATCAATATAAATGACTATTTTCGAATTCAACTTTATTAGCTCTATTATAATTACAAGTGTAATTTGATGGTGAATTATGAACAGCAATAAAAATAATGTATACATAGGTTAACATTATATATTTAACCAAAAAATGCTAAATCAATACAGTAGTGAAAACTATTGTGTTGATAATCAGGTGGTCAACTGATAAAAGTTTATGTAACAACAGTATATATTAATTTGTATCAATTTCAATTAGACATGATATTGAATGATGAAGGCCAGCTGGAGATTCAGTACATGCTGCATGTCAGCCAGTTTACCAAGGCCTGTCGGCTTACGTTCGTTTTTGCATTTTTAAAAATGACACACATTTTAAAATAACATATTGGTTTAAGTTTTTTGCTTGAAATCGATTATATAGTTTTCCTCCATAAAGCTGCCAGCTACATATTCTATATCGGAACTGGACACCTGAAACCTGCCAAACGGCTGACGTAGGACCTATATCCGATACATTCATTGCTAAAATAAACGGTGACATTGGAAAAAGATGTTAGAATGGGTATCTCTGATGACAAACAGCAAGATTTAGGCATGTAAAACCTACTGTCATTTTTTCTAAACGGAGAAAACACTGCTAAAACTTTCACCTCCGTAGTGTTCCAGTGTTGTTGCGGGGAAAAACCGCTTTACCTTTGACCTGCGGCAAATGACCCGGATCAAAGATGGCGGAGGGGAATTATGCAAAACGTCTATAGCTAAGGTCATTTAAGAACGGCCTCCCGTGTTTGCGATATGCATGTGTGTGGTGAGTGCGTATGTGTGTTGGACGACTGGTTTACCCTATTGTCAGTAAAATGTGACTGGATGGGGTGTCCTGCTGGGTGTCTTCGACAATATGCTTCAGTGAGGTAGCACTATACATCGGCAAAAGTTATGGACTATCAAAATTGGACTTTATACGAACATACCACAGCATCCTAAAACACACATACGCACCCACCACAAGCATGCATGTCGCAAGCACGGGAGGCCGTCCTTAACCCCCTGAGTGCCACAGGGCCTATTTATAGGCTCTATACTACTACCGTTGAGTACTCCCGTGCATGCGACATGCATGCATGTGATGAGTGCGTATGTGTGTTTTGGGAGGCTGCGGTATGTTCGTGTTTAGTCTCCTTGTGATAGGCCGGAACTTTTGCCGATTTATAGTGCTACCTCACTGAAGCATACTGCCGAAGACACCCAGCAGCACACCCCACCTGGTCACATTATACTGACAACGGAACCAGTCGTCCTACTCCTTGTATGCTGAGCGCTAAGCAGGATCAGCAACTACCATTGTTAACCACTCTGGTATGTCTCGGCCAGGGGACAGAATAACTATACCATGTTTTATGTAAGTAAATTATTATACAAAAACTTCGAATCAACGACTGTACTGAAGTACAGTAATACAATTTATACAAAGACGTTCGTTATTGTTTATAAAGGAAAACTAATTTATTTTGTAATATCGAAGTAATGAAAAATGCCTTGCCCTTGACGGGGCTTAAACTAGCGACTTCGGCAAGAATTCTGCCAGCAGGCTAAAGGGAAAATCGGATCTCCACTTGCACAATTTTAGCTCATTCCCAGCCAATTTACTGTAAATCAAATAGATTCTCGAATCCTTTAATTCACGAGCTCAACTCATCAGATATCTTTGCAAAATACAAAATGTCACGAACATCTACAAAGGATTTTAAAATCCAAATGATGATCAACAAAAAATGTATACAAGTGTCTACAAGACTCTTATAAGTCAGGATAATATACATGAATATATATATATGCATATTGTCGTAATTTTAATTGAGTATCAGCTAGACTACCGTACCAGAACGAGTTGTATAAAATATACTTTAGAAGTATAAATTTTGCCAACCGTACATTTCGAAACGTCAAACTCTATGTAGTCTGTAACTACATATGTAACCCGCAGGTCCCTGTGTTAATAATCAGTAGGTTCGATTTCGCTATTGACTGTCGCGAATATAGTGCTATCTCACTGAAGCATACTGCCGAAGACACCCAGCAGTACACCCCACACGGTCACATTATACTGACAACGGGCGAACCAGTCGTCCCACTCCAAATATGCCGAGCGCTAAGCAGGAGTAGCAACTACCATTTTTAAAGACTCTGGTATGTCTCGGCCAGGGGACAGAGCCCAAAGCCTTCCTCACAGCGGCAAACGCTCAACTAAAGGCCCAAAGTGAGGCATTGTCAACGGAGACATTAGGAAGTAGAAAGTATGTTCGTGTCAAGTCTCCTTGTGATAGGCCGGATTTTTTGTCGATTTATAGTGCTGCCGAAGACACCCAGCAGCACACCCAGCCCGGTCACATTATACAGACAACGGGCCAACCAGTCGTCCCACTCCTAATATGCTGAGCGCTAAGCAGGAGCAGCAACTACCATTTTTAAAGACTCTGGCATGTCCCGGCTAGGGGACAGAACCCAAAGCCTTCCTCACACCGGCGAATAAAGGCCAAAAGTGAGGTATTGTCAAGGGAGATATTAAGAAGAAGAAAAAGTTGTTCAGAAAGAAGAGAAAAGATAAAGATTCCAAATGTAGTCCTCTCTTACGATCATGCAATGGGGACAGCAGGAACAATTCTTACGCCCTACCTGCAGGGCAGTTTCTGGTATACATATTGGAGTGGCGTAGAAAGTGAGGCTGTATACGTTAAGCTAGGATGTTCCTTTGGGGCCAAATTTCCAATATCGCTCCTTCGTTCTAAACGGAGGTAAAGGAGCGAAAACACTATGGCGAAGGAGCGATGGAACTTCGATCCTAAGCCATCGTGGTTTCGCTCCTTCGCGTTTAGGGCAAGGAGCTATTGTAAAAATTTGGCACTAACGGAACACCATATTAAGCTATGACTATCTTATCTAGACATATGATTATAAGAATAAAGATTCACTAGAATGATTCACAAGTTATTTTCCGTTTTTAATTCAGCATCCAGCATATGACCCGGCCTCAAGATTCTGGCCCCTTCTCAGCTTTGTCAACAGACAGTTCTTGCGATTTAAAGTTCCACGGAGGGAGCTTTGCGTTGATAAGTCATTGGTTAGCATCAAAAGTCACAGTATAATGAAGCAAAACATTCCCTAAAAGGCGGCAAAATACGGTGTGAAAATCAACAGCTAAGGCCATTCAAGGACGGCCTCCCGCGCGTGCGATATGCATGGGTGTGGTGAGTGCGTGTGTGTTTTGGGAGGCTGCGGTATATTTGTGTTAAGGTTTGGTTTGGTTTCTTTTGCTTAACGTCCTATTAACAGCTAAGGTCATTTAAGGACGGCCTCCCGTGCGTTCGACATGCATGCGTGTTAAGTCTCCTTGTGATAGGCCGGAACTTTTGCCGATTTATAATGCTACCTCACTGAAGCATACTGCCGAAGACACCCAGCAGGATACCTCAACCGGTCACATTATACTGACAACGGGCGAACAAGTCGTCCCACTCATGATATGCTCCTCAAACCACTTTCATCTAGCTCCGAAAATCTTGACAGCGCCATTCTAGTTGACCGGTCGTCTGCAAGTAGGCGGCGCGTTCAGTAACAAGCTCCTCCCAATTTCTTACGCTAGTAACTAACGTCATCTTCGGAAACAGCTCCGCCCACCTCGGGTCTGATTGGCTCGGCGGAAATACCCGAAGATGCAGATGTGTAAGCTCAGGGGTGCGTTAGTTTTCAAGACTAACGCACAGGACTAGCGCACAGCAAAGCGAGGTTAAACAAAAAGGAGGGAAGAAGTCTATTTAACCAGTTAACCTTTATATAGAGTAAATAAAGTAGAGGTCTTCAGGTGCTTTACCAAAATTATAAATTTCATGCCTCTGGGGTCTCACGTTTGCCCATGGGGAGGGGGTAAACTTTGCTATAGTTTATATAGGGAAATCAACAATTTGTTGGATTTCGATTGGACTTCATTTCAACATTATCAGCATGGGATGACAGCTTAATGGTATGCACATGTTGGCCTCGACTGACCCATTGGACTGATGAGTGGGGCTAAAAAGGATCAATTAAATTAAGTGAAATATTTCGAAACTCAGGTGACCGTCGAGGCCCTGTATCTCACTGCATGTCGTACGAGGCGACTAATTGTGGTGCACCCTACTGGGTCGCGGTTTTTTTCTCCAGTGTCTTCTGTTCAGGGGACTTGACGAAGCCGCATTTTACTCTGGTTACGGATAGTCAGCTTGTAAAGGTAGACTTACATAAAGCTATAAGCGCTATATTATATCCAGGAGGTAGCTGGTATCACTCAACTCAAAAGTCGTTTTGGTAGTGTATATTTGAGCTATTATTTTTATCTAGATTAACTGAACTGTCTATCATGTTAAGTGTTCAATTCAACTATGACAATATAAACAAGTACTGATTGAAATTAACGGGGACCAAATGTTACAGATGTCCCTCAAACACCCCCACAGTAATACCATTGTGTTCAGTATCCCTCTTAACCTATCTATTTTCACTTTAATCTGACTATTAACTGATCAATCAGTCAACTAATCAGAGTCCTCCATTTCGTTACCTTGGCAACCAAACTTTCGGAAAATGTTACCACGTTATTTGGCATCCTTAAAAGCCGTATGTTCCGATTTTTACGCAATTCAAAACCAGAAATTGGCTCTGGCTGCCATCTTGGATTTCCGATTGCAAAACAAAAACATGCGTGCACACACCCCACCCCTAATGAGAATGTATGTGACGGTTTTTTTTAAGAAAAGCGACGGAAACCTCAACGGCGGAAGATATGAGAGGAAACAAGAATAATAATAGGGAGAAACAGCATAAACAATGTCTCTCCACTTCGTTTGGGGGACAAATCACTAGTAACAGGTATAAGAGGACGTCGAGCAGACAATACTTACTGAAGTCGACAAGTAACTGGCTGAAAGCTAGTCGAAAATAGTACAGAAGCGTGTACTTTTCAGTATAAACAAAACGAAGCACTTCATAGTGATTAAAATAATTGATACTTACAAAATAGTGATTTTAGGTTATGTTTTCAAAATGTATATCTAGGCCAAAAGAGGAGTGAAGTCTTAAATTAACGCTAAACGATCGTCCTTTTATTACACCCCCATCATGGTGACCAATAACCAATAAAAACAGGGGGGGGGGGATAAACATGGGTGTTTGAACACCGACGTTCATACCTTCCGGATATCCGCCAAGCCAAACTTATGTGCCGGAAATACACTCGCTCTCCCGCACATATACGCACTCTCACAAACATGGCAGCGCCAGACGCACTCTCACTAACATCGCAGCCTTCATCACACAGCAGAAACTTCACCACGACCGCACCAAGTTAGCCTTCGGAACTACCGTTAAATGCATACTGCTGCTCCAACTCACACAAACATCGATTCATACCAAACCAACGTTTCCAACTGTACAGTATATCCAAGTGGCGCAGCGCAATCACAAACTGACGCAAATCTCGCACAAACAAACTACCAATCGTCACACGACGACACAAGCAACCAACGATAATAAATATGGAAAATTACTTTTTATTTACGAGATCACCATGGGACATGAAGATAAATATGCATTAAACATATAAGCAATAAATAACAAATAAGCTGGCTTCATTGCACAGCCTTCCCGATGTTCAAATATCACCTGCAGAAGCCTTTCAATAAAATTACAATTTCAATAACATTAATAACAATAAGATAATAAGATCACATGATGTTAAAGTATCAAATGATGTTGAAGTATCACATGATGTTGAAGTATCAAATGATGTTAAAGTATGAAATATTGCATCAAATAATATACCAAGTTATTGAAGTGTACATACATATTATTAATGTAAGGTACGAAGTTGAATTATCAAATGATATTGAAGTATCAAATGATGTTGAAGTATCAAATGATGTTGAAGTATCACATGATGTTGAAGTATCGCATGATGTTGAAGTATCGCATGATGTTGAAGTATCGCATGATGTTGAAGTATAAAAGGATGTTAAAGCATCAAATAATGTACCAAGTTATTGAAGTGTGCATACATATTATTAATGCAGTAATGTATGAAGTGTGTAATATTAATATGAGTGCATTAATATATGAACTGTACTACATAAATTATACTAATGTCAATGAGTAATGTAATGATATTTCAAGTGTATTTAGCAAGATATTATTTTGGCACTAGTAACTTAGTAATATATACTTACATTATAAATGTGCATATAGAAGGTGTATCAACTAAGTATACATATTATAGAATTATAGGTCATAATGTTCCAATTATGTTGTTTAAGAAATTTTATTATAGAAACTATAAGATATTTATAACGCACAGATATAACCTACATAAATAATATAGCATTATGCTAGATAAAATACATTGCATAACACTTAACACACAAGGAATTAGAGAAAAACAAAAACGAAATAGACTACACCAATGGATAAAACAACAAAAAGCAAACATAGTATTCTTACAAGAAACACATTTCACAGAAAAAGAAAAACAGTATGTAAACACAGAGTGGAATGGTTGTATACAACACAGTTTTGGCACAAGTCAGAGCAGAGGAGTTTCTACTCTCATTAAAAATAATATTGATTATGAAATAATTAATACATGGGCGGATAAAGAAGGGAGAATACTAATGATCAATACAAAAATAAATAATAATGTCTACACTCTAGTAAATTTGTATGCACCAAATGACAGACAACACAGAAATACCTTTTTACAAAAACTAAAAACCCACTTATTAGACTTTTCCCAAGGCTTCATAATTATAGGCGGTGACTGGAATGATATTCAAGACACAAATATTGATAGAAAATCAGTGAATAGGGTACAAAAACCAGTAAACAATCTTAAGGTATTGAAAAAGGAACATAGTTTAGTTGACCCTTGGAGAATTTTAAACCAAAATACACAGCAATTCACATGGCGTAGGAAAAATTCAAATAGAGAAGCAAGTAGAATAGACTTCCTTTTAGTTTCGAAAGAATTAATACCAAAAATTCTAAAATCAGACATAAGGCCAGCAATGATAAAATCAACAGATCACCAAGCGGTCTCACTTATAATTGACATTAAAAATACACACAGAGGGCCAGGATATTGGAAACTTAACAACAGTCTACTAAAAAATGAAAAATATGTAAAATGTATTGAAAAAATAATAATTAGATGTATAGATACCGCGGAAAAAAATCCAGATCAAATTGATAAAACTTGGGAATTGTGCAAAAATTGAAATTAGAGAAAAAAAGTATATTATTTAGCAAACAATTAGCAAAACAAAGAAAAGATGAAATAAAAGATTTAGAGAATGACTTGAAAAAAATGTATGAAAATAATGAAAACTACGAAGAAGAAATTTCAGAAACTGAGAAAAAAATAGAAAATCTATATACAGTAAAGGCTTATGGTGCACAAATAAGATCACGTGCCAATTGGATTGAAGAAGGAGAAAAGAACACAAAATTTTTCCTATCATTAGAAAATAAAAGACAAACACAAAAAACAATAACAAAAATAAAAGATGAAAATGAAAATGTTTTAAACGACCCAGAGAATATTTTAAACAGATTGAAGCAGTTCTACGATAAATTGTATAATTCCAAAAAAATAGATCCAACAGAAATAAAACAATATATAGAGAAAACAGTTTTTGAAAAAACCCTAAATAGAGAAGAAAGTGAATCATGTGATGGTCTCATTACTATAGATGAATGTACTGATGCCATAAATACTATGAAATTGAATAAATCACCAGGATCGGATGGATTAACAGTTGAATTTTACAGGAAATTTTGTAAATATCTTAAATACTTTTTACCTAAATGTTTTAATGAAAGTTTTAAAAAGGGAATCATGACCAGATCACAAAGGGAGGGAATCCTTTCCTTACTATACAAAAAAAATGATCCACTTAATTTAAAAAACTGGCGTCCGATTACACTATTGAATATTGATTATAAAATTATAGCTCGATGTTTAGCGGAAAGACTTAAGAACATTTTACCAAAAATTATAAGTACCGATCAGAATGGGTTCATCAAAAATAGATATATTGGTTATAACATCAGGCAGATACAAGATATTATTGATAATGCTGGAAAATTTAATATCAATGGTGCAATTTTATTTCTTGATTTCGAAAAAGCCTTTGACACAATTGAATGGGATTTTATTTTTGAAACTTTAAAAAAATTTGGCTTTAACGAATCATTTATTAGTTGGGTAAAACTACTATATCAAAATATTACGTGTGCTATATGCAATAGTGGGTGGATTTCAGATTCAGTAAATATTTCGCGTGGAATTCGTCAAGGATGTCCTGCCTCAGCGTTAATTTTTGTGCTAACAGTAGAGGTTATGGCAATAAACATAAGAAAAAATGAAGAAATAAATGGTATAAAAATAAACAATAAACAAGAAAGGGCATATAAAATTTCACAGTTAGCTGATGACACAACCCTATTTCTAAGCTCAAAGCGAGATATTAAAAAAGCACTTAATATTATTGAAACTTTCGGTTCATATTCAGGTCTGATATTAAATCGAGAAAAATCTAAAGGTCTAAGACTTGGTAATCAAGTAATGATAGAAGATAATTTTGAAGGAATTGTATGGTCTGAAACTTCGATAAAGGCCCTGGGAATTTATTTTGGTTTAAATGTTAAGGATATTCTAGAAAAAAATTGGGAAGAAAAAATAGAAAATGTGATAAAAACAATAAATATCTGGAAACGAAGAAAGTTATCATTTATTGGGAGGGTTCAAATAATAAAATCACTCCTAATACCAAAATTAACATTTCTTTACTCAGTTATCTATGCCCCACCACATATAATTAAAAAAGTAGAAAAACTAATACATGAATATGTATGGGAGGGAAAGAGAGAGAAAGTGAAAAGAAAAACAATTATGAGAAGTTACGCTGAAGGTGGATTAAATATGCTAGATGTAAAATCACACATAAACACAATAAGAATAAGTTGGATAAAAAGATTTTTGACAGCAGATGATGATGCCCCTTGGAAAATAATCCCTAAATTTCAACTGGACAAGTTTGGAAGTAATTTACTTATATGTAAAATGAATCTAGATAATTTGAAAAATTTAGAAAGAACAGATGATATTAATCCTTTTTACTATGAAATAATATCAACTATAATAAAATTGAACTCCAACCCACAGAAACCAAAAGATTATAAAGACATTCTGTCTCAAATAATTTGGGGAAACAGATATATAAAGCTCAAAGGAAAATGTTTATGTTTTAATAATTGGATAAAATCTGATATTATAATAATCCATGACATCCTGGACAACAATGGTAATATAAGTGAACAGAAAATACTTCAGAAACTAAAAATTAAAACTAACTGGATAAGTGAAGTTAACAAAGTTAAAAAATCAATACCGGGTGCATGGTTAAAGAAAATAAAAGATACAAACACTAATATTGAAAATATCACTGTTAAAAAACAAAAGAAAGTAACATTAAACTTGTTAAAACAATCAAACCTAGACATAAAAACATGCAAGAATCAAAATGTATACAAACAGTTAGTAACAATGACATCAGAAAAACCGATTGCCTATCTATATTGGTTAAATCACTTAACAATAACAGAAAATCATCTTAAAAGTGCATGTAACTTTATATTCTATAAATTAGAAGACAACAAATTAAAAGAATTCAGATGGAAATTATTAAATAAAATACTGACAACAAAACAAATACTGTTTCAATGGAAAATAACACCAGACCCTCATTGTAATTTGTGTCAAAACACTATTGAAGATTATGAACACTTTTTCATAACATGTCCATATTTAGCAAACTTCCAAAGAATCATGAATGACATTTTTTCGATATTAGGATATAATAAAAACGTGTTCACACTAAACAATTTTGTCATTGGTTATAAAATACAATACCCTAAATATGATGATATCAATAGGATATTAACATACATAGGTTTTTCAATATACAAAGGATATTGTGTAAGTGAAGCAAAAACAAAACAGATAAGTCTACATTCTATATTAAAACAGCACTTATTAATGACAGAACATGTTAATAAATACAGAAATAAATCCTTTACACCAATCTTCAAAACTGTTCTTCAGTCTCTTCCTGAATAGATAATGAATCCTGACTTCTAATAACCCAGTTTTGAGTAGAATATTAATTTCAATACACTGAACTGCATCCTGTAGTAAGATACACTGTACACAGGAACACAACACTCTCCAACTGAAAATAGATTTAAAAACAAGTATTATAAATATTGTAAATAATGTAAAATTGAATATTGAATATTTTTAATAGTACAGTCTAATATGCCTTATAAATGAAGCATGACCAACAACGTGTACACAATCACAGGCACCGGCAGATCACGACCACGTGGAGTGAGAAAACAAAACGCACACGTGAAGGAAACAGACATTAGCAAATTTCAATACGCAGATATTGTCAAGATACAAATTTAATTTTAATAGTAAGTACTTACCATGAAGTTAATAAAAATAACGTTGCATCGAACTCGATAATCACTAGACGATACGTACACTGCACACACACAATCCACATGCCCAATATAAACCGGAAATGTAAGCATGGCGGGTAATACAACGATACGGTCGTCGGATAAGCGGATTTAAAAAAAAAACACACAAAAAGCGTGTAATATATTTTTTATTTTTATTTTTTTAGGCCTAGTCAATAGATATATAAGGTACAGTACACAATATGGAAACTAGTAAATTAAATCAGTGTGTGAATGAAGTATGACGAGTGAGAGCCCTCTTGTGAGAGGACAAATATTGTAATGTGTATTGCTATAAATCTGAGTGAATAAAATGTTTGTTTGAAAAAAAAAAAAATAAAAATAAGATAACTTACTTAAATTTTATGCCTGAAAATCTAGTGCTGCTGGATTTAAGACTGGGTGCCAATCATGTATCTAGGCAATAGCTATTAACTGAGAACAAAAAACTTTAAATAAATCTGAAACATTTTCATAATTTGACAAAGGATATACTAGAACCTTATTACCTCCCTTTTCCACTAACTGTAAGTTCTTATTATAATAACCTCCCTTTGACCATAACAATCAAATTCGTAAAAGATGTTTCATCTCCATTGACTTAATTTATATACATATTTCTAATACTTCTTCACTTTCAATTGTGTTAGTTTACTATTGTTCTGTTTGTATTGGGGAAGACTTATATAGGCCTTGCCTGCTGTCTAACCCATTTGTATAAATGTTATACAATAAAATATGTTAAAATGAAATGAACATACTGGTATTAACATAATGTAAATTGCATTCATTATCTCTATAAATATTTATATACATGTATATATATGCACAAGAATAATTTATACACTAGATGTGGTGACTAATAAATATTACATGTAATACGTTTGAAAGTTCACTATTCAACCGTAGGAAAACCTGTAAATGAATTATATGACTTTTTAAGCCTCAACTAACAATTTATATATTAGAAAGTCCAGCTACTCTGCCCACTCAACAAGTACAGGATAATTACATACTTCACTGGTCCATTACTCTAATATCACATACTACTATCAAATCTTCCCACAATTATACCAAACTGTTCCTAAGAAACACTACGTTTAAACCTTAAAATACTAACAAATATTAGGTACAATAAAATAATATCATACATTCTTAAAAACGTCTTGTTTTCCTTCCCACTTTAACGCCTTTACACAAAGATATCCAACATCCAGTGTTACAATGACCTTTTAAAATATCCATACCTTTGAACTTTTCAATAACTGAAAAATATCACATACAATGCAGCTATTCATACAAAATACATTAATAACACTACAACTCAGCAATTCTCGTATCGTATTCACCTCTTCATGGTATGTACATCTCACATATCATAATACCTCTCCATTTAAAACTCCACAATGTTAAACACCTCACAATACCGTAAATATTCTCATGCTTGTACATATGTCAATATTACAATCCTACTTATTCTTAAACCTATCAATATTAATATAGGTTAAGTTAAATGTACCTACTCTACTAAGTACTTAATATACAGTGTTGATGGGCCGTTGAACACTTTATCTAACTAACTTTTTATATCCTTATATCTAAATTACTACTAATAAAAAAATACTTTAACGTCTACTCGTCCTCGTCGTCAGATCTAGTACTGTAATGAGTCCTTGTGTAATCACTGTAGTGTCGGTTTTGCTGTGTTTGACTGGCTGTCCGTCTATGTGGTTACTGAAATCTGGTGTCTTGTCTGTGGGTCCCTTACCCATGTGTTTTCTAGTTTGTATGTGTTTCCGTTTTGTGGATAATGTGAGTTTCTATCCTCACAATACAGTTGAAATCATAAGAGGCGAAGCTTCTTTATTAGTGAGTGCGTATTTCTGTGGTTGATGCGGTGTATCCTTCCATGTAGTGGGAAGGTGCCTCTATGAAGTAATACCGTGGGTCTTTTCGAAATTGGAGGTTACTATCACTGTTAAATATTACGAGAACGAGATTCAACGTCCGGTAGAGGGGTAGTTCTATACATACGGGAGTCTCCAAGATGGATTCCAAATATAATACATTAGTCTGGTGCATAAAACGTATAAACAATAAATGAAGAGGATTTGGTTTGGTCTGGTTTATTTTGTTTAACGTCTATTAACAGCTAAGGTCATTTAAGGACGGCCTCCCGTGCGTGCGACATGCATGCGTGTGGTGAGTGCGCAAGGCAGGAGTAGCAACTACCATTTTTTAAAGACTCTGGTATGTCTCGGATAGGGGACAGAACCCAAAGCCTTCCTCATAGTTTAAGAATACCACTCTGATTAGGAATATAACGAATAACAGAACAACTACAACTTTGATGAGAACAGTTTATAGTGACTTAACTGTAGAGCATGTAGCTTATCCATATGATGTTTGATTTTAGATAAAAAGATTCCAAATTAGAACCTCCTGACATCACTAATTTATGTCCCTGCTAATATATATCATATTTAACATTATTTTGTGTCTGAGCTGAAATTTGTCTGCGCTTAAAATGTAGATTTAATTTTAAATATATCACCTATTTAAAATAAATGCATATTTACTATGCCCATACAGTAGCATTTCAAATATGAAGGAAGCATAAACGATCATATACATTTATTTATATCACTTTCTACATAGGTTTGGTTTAGTTTAGTTTATTAGCTCACCTGCCCGAAGGGCAAGTTAGCTTATGCCGTGGCGCGGCGTCCGTCGTCCGGCTGTCCGTCCGGCGTCAACTTTTCCATTTAAACAACTTCTTCTCAATAACCAAAAGGCCCAGAGACATAATATTGGCCCTGTGGCATGCTGGGGTGAAGGGCTACCAAGTTTGTTCAAATGAATAAAGTTGACCTTCATTCATGGTCACAGGGGTCAAAAAGGCTAAAATCTTTAAACGACTTCTTCTCAATAACCAAGAGTCTCAGGCAGTTGATATTGGGTATGTAGCATGCTGGGGTGGAGGGCTACCAAGTTTGTTCAAATTAGAACCTCCTGACATCACTAATTTATGTCCCTGCTAATATATATCATATTTAACATTATTTTGTGTCTGAGCTGAAATTTGTCTGCGCTTAAAATGTAGATTTAATTTTAAATATATCACCTATTTAAAATAAATGCATATTTACTATGCCCATACAGTAGCATTTCAAATATGAAGGAAGCATAAACGATCATATACATTTATTTATATCACTTTCTACATAGGTTTGGTTTAGTTTAGTTTATTAGCTCACCTGCCCGAAGGGCAAGTGAGCTTATGCCGTGGCGCGGCGTCCGTCGTCCGGCTGTCCGTCCGGCGTCAACTTTTCCATTTAAACAACTTCTTCTCAATAACCAAAAGGCCCAGAGACATAATATTGGCCCTGTGGCATGCTGGGGTGAAGGGCTACCAAGTTTGTTCAAATGAATAAAGTTGACCTTCATTCATGGTCACAGGGGTCAAAAAGGCTAAAATCTTTAAACGACTTCTTCTCAATAACCAAGAGTCTCAGGCAGTTGATATTGGGTATGTAGCATGCTGGGGTGGAGGGCTACCAAGTTTGTTCAAATAAATGACCTTTAACTTCATTCAAGGTCACAGGGGTCAAATATGCCAAATAAAATATAACCGACTTCTCAATAATCAAAAGACCCAGGGGCTTGATATTAAGTCTGTAGCATGCTGGGTTGAAGGGCTACAAAGTTTGTTCAAATGAATGACTTTGATCTTCATTCAAGGTCATAGGGATCAAATAGGCTAAAATCTTTAAACGACTTATCAATAACCAAGAGTCCAAGGGAGTTGATATTGGGTCTGTAGCATGCTGGGATGAAGGGCTACCAAGTTTGTCCAAATGAATGACTTTGATCTTCATTCAAGGTAACAGGGATCAAATAGGCTAAAATCTTTTAAACGACTTCTCAATATCCAAGTGACCCGGGGAGTTGATATTGGATGTGTAGCATGCTGGGATGAAGGGCTACTAAGTTTGTCCAAATTAATGACCTTGACTTTTATTCAAGGTCACAGGTCACATGGACCAAATAGGCTGAAATCTTTAAACAAATTCTTAATAATCAAAAGGGCAAGAGACCTAATATTGGGCCAGTAGCATGCTGGGGTGAAGGTTTGGTTTGGTTTTATTGGTTTAACGTCCTATTAACAGCTAAGGTCATTTAAGGGCGGCCTCCCGTGCGAGCGACATGCATGCCTGTGGTGAGTGCGTATGTGTGTTTTGGGAGACTGCGGTATGTTCGTGTTAAGTCTCCTTGTGATAGGCCGGAACTTTTGCCGATTTATAGTGCTACCTCACTGGAGCATACTGCCGAAGACACCCAGCAGCACACCCCACCCGGTCACATTATACTGACAAAGGGCGAACCAGTCGTCCCACTCCTTTCATGCAGGGGTGAAGGGCTACCGACCTTTTCTCAATAACCAAGAGTCCCAGGGAGTTGATATTGGGTCTGTAGCATGCTGGGATAAAGGGCTACCAAGTTGGTCCAAATGAATGACCTTGACTTTTATTCAAGGTCACAGGGATCAAATAGGCTGAAATTTGTAAACGACTTCCTTTTAATAACCAAGAATCCCAGGGAGTTGATATTGGGTCCGTAGCATGCTGGGATGAAGGGCTACCAAGTTTCTTCAAATGAATGACCTTGACCTTCATTCAAGGTCACATTGTTAAAAAATGCTGAAATCGCTAAACGAGTTCTCTATAACCAAGAGTCCCAGGCAGTTGATTTGGTCTGTAGCATGCTGGGGTGAAGGGTTACCACGTTTGTTCAAGTGAATTACTTTGACCTTTATTCAAAGTCACCGGGGTCAAAAAGGCTAAAACCTTTAAACGACTTCTTCTCAATAACAAAGAGTCCCAGAGACCTAATATTTGGCCTGTAGCATGCTGGTGTGAAGGGCTCCCAAGTTTGTTCAAATGAATTACTTTGACCTTCACTCGAGGTCAAAAAGGCTAAAACCTTTAAACGACTTCTTCTCTATAACCAAGAGTCCCAGGCAGTTGATATTTGGTCTGTAGCATGCTGGGGTGAAGGGCTACCACGTATGTTCAAATAAATTACTTTGACCTTCACTCGAGGTCAAAAAGGCTAAAACCTTTAAACGACTTCTCAATAACCAAGAGGTCCCAAGACCTAATATTTGGCCTGTAGCATGCTGCATTGAAGGGCTCCCAAATTTGTTCAAATGAATGACCTTGACCTTCATTCAAGGTCACATTGTTAAAAAATACTTAAATCTTTAAACGACTTCTTCTCTATAACCAAGAGTCCCAGGCAGTTGATATTTGGTCTGTAGCATGCTGGGGTGAAGGGCTACCACGTATGTTCAAATAAATTACTTTGACCTTCACTCGAGGTCAAAAAGGCTAAAACCTTTAAACGACTTCTCAATAACCAAGAGGTCCCAAGACCTAATATTTGGCCTGTAGCATGCTGCATTGAAGGGCTCCCAAGTTTGTTCAAATGAATGACCTTGACCTTCATTCAAGGTCAAATAGTAAAAAAAATGCTAAAATCTTTAAACGACTTCTCTATAACCAAGAGTCCCAGGGAGTTGATATTGGGTCTGTAGCATGCTCGGGTGAAGGGCTTAAGAATAATGTTTTCTTTTATTATTTTTTACCTGATCTCAAACCTGTATGTTTATCTTCTGAAAAACCTATTTTTTATTACTGTTATTGTTAAAAAAAATTGTTTGATTTCTTTTATATTTCAGTTTGTTTGATAACAATTTTTTTTTTGTGCAACGAAACCTCATCGAACAGTACACTTCAAACATATCAAGATTAATTTGTAGTTCAGTCAAGAGTTATCTCCCCTTACTAGACCACCCCTTTCCAAAAAAATATGGCGACGGTGTGCTTTGGACGAAGACGGGAAAGTAGACCAATCAGTATTATTTCTTTGATTATCAGTCCGAAGTGTGTAATGTCGGTGTCGTGGGAATTTCAACCCTCATAAATACCAGAAAATAATGCCGACACATTCAAAATTATCTTGTCTTTTTCATTCAAGTCAATCAAGTTTTATGAATAAATAGTATCATTTTTGTGCTTTAGGGATCTTGTTAGTCCTACTGAGAAGATACCGAGGGAACGTAAGAAGAGAGTAAGAGAATGGAAGGCAGGCTTATACCCAATAGAAATAGTAGAGGATGCAGGAGATGGTTATGTGAAAATCCACTACACGGGTAAAATAGTTCACACGTGTACTAACATATATGTAATATATATAAATTAATTAGTTTTTAAATGCGTTATCAAACTGATATTTTCAAAAAAAGAAAACATTACTGTATTACTTCTTCATTGTCTTCGAGCACAGGGACATGATAAATTAGACAGAATATATATTTATAGATATTTAGAGGTTTTTATATATCAGGACTCCAGGGTTGATTAGGTTGATATCAATATATGGTATCATAGTGATAAGCATTATCGAGATTGACGAATTGTTCCCCATAACATATTTAGTCTCTTTCAATTGTTCGATCATGTTGATTAATTTGTCTTATTCAATATTTACTGACAATATCTCAAAACTATCTGAAGTCCATGTCATTGTTTACATCACGACTGGTTGTAATTACTACCCTGTAAGAAAATGATAAAAATCCAAATCCGGAAGCGGCACCATTCGGAAATTTGAGAGGGGTTTAATTTGTGTATCAATCTTCAAAATAAATCAAAAGAATTCTACTTTAGCGTATTCATACATTGTACTGTAGTTAGGTCCAATTGCCAGAGAAAATCCACCGACCTATGGTCCATATCTGTCAACTGCTGGGGGAGTGTCCCAGGTGGGTTTCTAACCTGTAACCCAGAGGTGGAGTGCTAGTATTAATGTGTCGGGACTCGGGACATCTTATAACCACTTGGTCACCCCAGTCCCATTTTTCTCTTTTTAAAATGTATGCATTTTCAAAAATGGCATGTCTTAATATATTTTACATATAAATTTTAATAGATGTTTTCACACTTCAGGGATCACTTTGGGCAGAGATTTTGGGATTTTTACCAATGTTTTTAAAAAAAAATCTCATTAAAAATTCAAAATTTGTACCTCTTTATAGAGACAAATCTCATAGGAATTTTGCTAATCTCATAAAATCTCCCATAGGTTTTAAGAGCCAGAGTTATCCCTGCACTTGCATGTACAGTCAAACCCCGTTATATCGCCACCTTCTGTTTCCTGACATTTTGGCGATATAACAAGTTTGGCGGTATATGAGGTTTGCCGTTGAAATCCAAATCATATTCACATAAAGCAGATGTACGTATGACAATGAAAAAATAATTTTAAAATGTACTCTAGCTCTGGCATTGATTCTGTATGTGTACACGAGGTCACATGTGTACAGCTGATTAGCTGTCAAGTCAGCAGTCAGGCATCATACAACAAAACATCCCGGAAACATGATGGTGGATGGCGGTAAACAAGTTTGGCGGTATAACGGCTGGTGTATTTATATGGAGGGAAATCCGTTCTGAATAAATTCATGGCGATAAGCGGGTTTGGGGGTATAATATGTGGCGATATAGCAGGGTTTTACTGTATATCAGTTAACCAACAATTAGTTTTCATATATTTTTGTTATGACAGGATGGAGTACCAAATATGACCAACTCATCAAGGAGACTGAACTTGTTGAAGTGGATGACAATCTTGAGGGATCACAGTCAATCCTAAATTTAGGTTCCTTGATTAAAGATAATCTCACAGCCGGAACAAGGTTGGATAGTGTTGTGTGGCTTAGAGCTCCAATGGGAGACGAAGATTTTACATGTTTGGAAGAAAATCTAAATGTTATTAAACACCCAAAGACCAAAACAGTTTATGGTTTGAATTCCAGATTTAGTTTATGTCATATTTTTGGCAAAAATTGGGATTACAGAATTCTGAACAAGGAGGGAGATTGTGTTTATATAAAAACAGCAACTGTGAAAATTTATCATCGGAAACAAAGGGAATGCAAAGATTTTGTTGTGCAGGTCACAGATGGTCAGCTAAGGATTGAGGAATCTTTAAGGGTCAGGGCCAAACAAGTGGTTTTCACTTTTGTTAAGTGTACTGGAAACTACAGGCTATTACCCAACTTACTCAATGACTCTCTACTGTAACTGCAGGTAATTTTGACCTCTGCTACATTTATTGTAAAACAATCAAAGCATGGTTGTTGTTTCCAGAGAAGAACTATTCGAGTTACTATTACAGAAGTATTGGAATAAACCATTGAATCTACATACAATTAAAGATATATCTACAGCTATTGAAAACAATTGTACATTGAAACTTCTTCCAAATGAACAAAGTTTAAAATGTTTAGGTGCGGAACTTTTCAGGCTGAAAAAAAGGGGTTTGCAGGCAAAAGTGAAGGGCGGGTCTCAATTTAAAAAATTTAAAGAACAATTGAAACATTCAAAGTACAGTTGGCATGTGAAAGTTGACAGAGATGAAACTCAGATTTTAGTAGAGAAAATTAAGTCTGATACTGAAAAACAGTTAATGGAAAAAGAAAAAGAAAATCAGGAGTTAAGGGAAAAGTTATGTAAAGCATCTGTAGTTACTACAGAAGTTAAACCTTTAAAGAGGAAAGCATTTGTTGACTGTACTCCAGGTTGGCAATCAAAAATCCGTAAGAAAGATGAAGAACTTTGTAAAAGGGCACTGACATTTTTGAAAGATTCAGATGCTATCCCTGTTTCAATAACTGTTTTTAGAAATGGTAAACAGGAGGTCATAAAATTATGTGACACAAGTGAAAATACAGAAAACCAGTCGTCCGAGGTAATGGAAACTTTAGATGAGTTGAATACTCTAATTTACATTCTGGATACTTTTAATGTTAGCAAAGATGCCTATCATGAGTTAAGCATGACATTTAAAACCCTTCCCAGACTTAATGCTGTAAACAAAGTATTGTCTGATTTAAATTCCAAATTTGACATTAACACAACACCGGATGGACTTGGTGTCCAGCAAAGTTTGAAAAAACATTTATTTGATGTACTTTCACACAAGATTGACATGAACAAAAACTTTGCCCCTGATGGTAATATTAGAATAAAAATATCTGGGGATGGTACAAACGTAGGGAAAAGGATACATGTGGTAAATGTTACTTTCACTATCATAAATGAAGACAGATGTGCAGCAGTAAATGGTAACTATCCCTTAGCCGTTATAAGGACTAAAGAAAAGTATGATGATCTTGTCTTGGGTTTATCAGATCTGGTTAAGGAAGTAGAGGAACTACAAGGTACTTGTATGAAGGTTAAAGATGGAGAATTTAACATTGAAATACTTCTAGGTGGGGATTACAAGTTTCTCTTACTTGCAAGTGGAATACCTTCCATTGCATGTCAGCATTTCTGTATCTACTGTAAATGTAGTAAAGCTGAGAAACTGGATCTGAGTAGAGACTGGTCTATGACTGATACTTCCAAAGGAGCTAGACTTGAGTTTAAGTTTAATGAAGAAGTAGTTCACTCTTCAAGGAGAAAGAAAGTTAATAAAGATAGCTTTTCTGTGAAAAATAAGCCGCTATTCCCATCTATTACCCCAAATCGCATTGTTATTGATCACCTCCATATGTATCTGAGAATTTCAGACAAGCTGTTCAATCTCCTCCTCTCTGACCTGAGATGTTTAGATAATATTAGTGAAAACTCCACATTCACAGGTGTTTATGAAAAAAGAGACAGACTTAAGCATATTATGAGATTAGAGCATGTGCTTCAGCAGCTGGGAATTCATTTTGAAATAGGTGTAAATCAAGAAACAGAGAAGTTAGATTATCGAGACCTAACGGGTCCAGAAAAACGTGTGTTGTTTGACCATTTTCATGCTGCAGATTTGATTGATGATAAAGATAAGGCAGCAAAGATACAACAGCTCTGGGATGATTTTAAGCAAATAAATGAATTAATCAAATCCGAAAACCCTGACCCTGATGAGATTGAAGCCATGGCAAAAACCTGGTGTTCACTTTATGTAGAACTGTATCAAACAAGAGACATAACTCCATACATACACTTGTTAAGATATCATGTGAGTGATCTTATTAAAATGCATGGAGCCATTGTTAGGTATAGTCAGCAGGGACTAGAAAAATTGAACGATAACATAACAAAGCAGTTCTTCAGGGGGTCATCTCATCGAGGGATGCCTGCATTGAAACAAGTTGTTGAAAAACAGAATCGACTTCTCTTTCTCGAGGATAAGAAAAGGGTCAAAGAAAGTAGGAACTGTTCAAAATGTCATGGTTTAAACCATAACTCTAAGTCATGTGTCAATTAAAATGCAACTGCTGTACATATGTGCACCTTATAAACAAATCCGACAGATACACTGTCACATTATTGATGAGTGAACTTTCAGGAAACCTTAATGTGACTGAATTGAAGTGCTAAATACATTGAACATAGTGTTTGTGTGTGTTAGAAAATACATTGGTTCTGTATACTTTTTAAGCTATATATTTCTTATAAATACAAAGTATACAGAAAAAGAAATTGAATTTCACTTATTCTTATAGTGTATGCTTTTTAGCTCACCTGGACCGAAGGTCCGGTGAGCTTATGTCATGGCGCAGCGTCCGTCGTCTGTCCGTCGTCCGTCCGTCGTCCGTCAACATTTGCTTCAAATCGCTACTAGTCAAAAAGTTCTTATTGGATTTTGACCAAATTTGGCCAGAAACATCCTTGGCAGAAGGGGAACAGATTTTGCATAAATGGTGACTCTGACCCCCGAGGGGCCAAAGGGGCGGGGCCCAATATGGGAAATAGAGGTAATTCCTTTGAATCGCTACTAGTCATAAAGTGATGAATGCATGCATGTTCTAAAAACAATTCTTGAGGTCTTTGAGACCTAAGAGAGTCTGGACTTCATTAATCTTTAAAGCAGTTCGGATTCCCACACTATAACCATATATAGCATTGTTAGAGATTTACAAATAAAACAAATTGAATATGAACATTATTTTGACATTTGGTCTAATCCAACCAGGTGAGCGATACAGGCCCCATGGGCCTCTTGTTTTCTGTTATGAATGACTTGAGTATTGGTTATGGAAATAATTTTTTTTGTTAATCTTATTGTATGTTTTTCATTTTTTGTTTTGTTATCAATGCAAAGGAGCATTTGTTTTGAAAGTAAATTTGAAAACAAATTGTATATCATTGTGTTTTTGTAGTCTGTTTCAAATGCAGGACAAATTTGTCTAGGGCAAATATTGCGTCGACACCGGTTGAAAAGTGTTCTGGAAAAAATCCTTCAAAACGGGAAAATCCTGTCTTTTTATAACTCAAGTTTTCATTGGACCAAAAATTGGAGATTTCAATGACGTCATGTCTTTTGTAATAGACTACTGGTTGACTGAAACCGATTGCTTTTTATAGAAACTTGCACGATTTGGATGGTCCTACCTACCGTTCCTATTTGGTGGTAGTGGCACCCGGCTACCAGAAATACTGTTAATACGGTAGATTTCCATAACACTGATACGAACTAACACTACGGAAGAAAAAATAAATATACAAAGAAATATTAATAAACTGTAATATATATTCTGATGATAGGTTTTTCAGTATTGTAGGATTTTCTCGTAAAAATGAGGCCTTCAAACTATGAATTCCTTGGGAAGAGTTCCTTTCTAAGGGGAGATAATTATCCAACTACAAATAAATCTTGATATGAGATGTATTATTAATTTGTAAGTTTATTACTTAGTTGTATTTATTTTCATACGAACTCATTGCATTAGTTATGGTTTTTTTTTTAATGTTTTTAACAAGTTAGTTCAACAAGTAAGGGTAAAATCCTGGAAACTCATTTACAAATACTAACTTTCCTTCTCTTTGATAAGTCAATGTAAACATGTAAAAAAAAATGTATTTTTTTGTAATGAATAAAAACAGTCATAGTTTTTTATCAATTCTAACTATTTAGTTGGGTTTTTTTCTCAGTTTTGAAATAAAAATGGTATTATACATATTTACAGTGAGTGTTTAAGGACTATTGGACCTACCTCTCACCATGTTGTTGATACTGAAACAATTTTTTTCAAACAAACATATTACTGAACAGAATGCATCCATTTTTTCCATGTTTGTAACAAAACATACCAGAAAGGTGCTGGACTTCGACTTTTAATAAAAAATAACTTTTGAAACAATAAAAAATAACTTTTGTCGGTTGTCCGAACTGTCACAAATTCATAATGATAAAATACATACGAGAGGGACATTGCCATGGAATGTGTTATTTCATTATATAGCTACACGTATTTACCGTTTTTTATTAAGTTTTTGGTCTCTTATGCGTGTTTGTGAATTTCACTTTCGAACCATTTACACGAAAACAGCCATTCGGGTTCCAACACGTGCATCGAAGGCAAAAATGATATCGCTAAAAATCTGTATGAAATCGGACTTTAAAAATAAGCACACACCAAGATTAACACGTTGGCACATTAAATACTGCAAACACATTGCAATCAATATATGTTTATAACTTATAATTACGTTTTTGTCGCTGTCATTCTTTCTACTTTCACTTCATGCCGCCATCATGCCGTTTATGTTATGAAAATATTAATGCGCACAGGAACCTCCGATATCAAATTTCGCATGTAAGTATATATTGTCTGCCATTAATTATTTTAATATGTTTTCTGTATTTCTATTTATCATAACTTTACGTTTAATAACACCACATAATCAATTTGACGATAATAAATATATTTCTATTTCCGATAGCGTAGGGGGCCAACCGATTTACTTACTTCCGGATTTATGTATCTTCGTTGGTAAATTTTAATTGAAAGTGTGTTTTTGTGATAATTGGACTCTAATGACGAAGTAACGGATAGTGTGACATTTCATTACAGTTATGAGCTTATTATGCATTGATGAGGGACGCAATCGCGTTGAAGATTTTTCAACAACATGATCTCAGGTAAGATTCATGTGTTATAAAACGACAATTTTGACAGGTAAGTTGTTGATTTCACAAGGGTGTATTATAGGATATAAATCTTTTTTAATATGGCAGGAACCGATTCTTTCGGTTTATTAGCTACAAGTTTTTAAGAGAAATATACAAAATCCAATATAGTTCAAACTGAAACATTGATAATATTCATACAACTATTGTTATTCGTAAAGTCCATCATACAATTTACCCTATTTGGCCCCTTTATGTATGTGCAGTACGACAACACGTACAACATGCGTGTACTACTACAGCTTAAAGGTGCCGTGTGACCACATGGATACTGTTGATGTATTTGTATAGATTAGATAATTGCCATAATTAAGGATTTTCTTTTACTGGTGACACTTATATATCATACTCTATATACAGATGACTGATCTACCCAATGAAATCCTGTGTACATATATGTATGTTTACCTGATGATACCTGATACCTCTTCTTCTACGTCACTGGTTAGCTGATATCAGCTAATTCTGACGCATCTTGTAGGAATAACTCACTTTTATCCTGTTGCCCATCATAAAAAACTTGGGTAAAACTTAAAAGGTACTTTGTGCCAATGTGGTTATTTAGACCATTTTTAGAAACATTTAGAGTGGGGGCTTCTACTACTGAACTGGGGATTAAACTCCACGAATCCACCACTCGTCGACTAAAAATTCCCTGTGTGACTGTCGTTCTGCTCTGGTTTTTATATCGTTTTTTTAATGTCCTCTGGTGTTAGTTTGTGCCATCGTGAAAAGCATGTTTTTATCCAATATATATGTCTATATTGTTGAGTATTTTGTAAACTTCAACGACATCATTGCGTTTACGTCTGTATTCTAGTGTTGGTAGCCCAAGCTTTTTTAGTCTTTGGTGATATGGCAGGTCTTTTATGGAGTGTACTCTTTTTGTAGCTTGTCGTTGGACATTTTCAATCACTATTTGGTCTGTCCTTAGTTACCAGACTTGTGTTGCATATTCTAAATTTGGTCGAATCAGGTTTTATATAGTGTTAGAAACATGATTGTGTTCATGTACAGAAAATTTCTAAAAATTAGACCCAGAATACTATTTGATTTACTGACTGTTTGGCTAACATGTTGACTAAATTTCAATTGTCAAAGGTCACCCCTAGGTCTTTTTCTTTTGCTACTTTCTCAATTTGATTGCTAGGAGGAAAGTGGTTTTGGGCTTGATGTCCAATGTTTAGGTGCCTACATCTTTTTGTATTCAGTGTTAGGGTAACGTACATCGATGGTTATCTCCTATGTACTCCGGCTTGGTCCACCATTAAAACTGTCATGTCCTTACATAACCATAAGTGGTTTACTGGACGTTAAACTCTAGCTTCCCCCTCCCCTTCGTACTAAATATTGTAAACGTAACATTAATGGGCAGGTGTAGACGAGGAAAAATGCTGTTTTTACGTGAATAAGGGCAATTTTCTGTTTTTATTCCAGTAAAATGATATAATGAGAAAATGTTTCATTTCTAATTCCACAGTTCCAGAACCCACTTTATCAACAAGAAGCAGTGGACGTAAAAGATGCATGAAATTTGTTTTAATTTTTTATGCATTATTATTAGTTTGTAGTGATATTTCTTGCAGTCTTATTATATTATGGGCTTGTGACCGGTTTATACAGGTGTTCAGTTTATACAAGTTTTTGGTGTATATACAATTAAAATGTATTCTCTGTGTGTTTGCTTTTTAGATGTTTATAATGTAAATACTCTTGATTTTTTTGTTATTTTTGTCCTGCATGTGAATTATTTGTTCTTAGAGAAATCTCTTGTAAATGTCTCTCAATTCACTTCAGGGAAAAGATGGTGACAGGAAAGCTGTTTATGAAGTTGCATATGAGGGGGAGGCAGCTTCCAGCACAGTATCAAATTTGCAGCAAGACTTGGACAAAGGTTCCCTGAAGTTTATAGATATTTAGGTAATATTTAACATTATGTTACAGTTAAAGTAAACATTATGGCCTTCATTTGTTTAGATGGAGATAATTGAGGTAAGAAATGAAGCTTGAATAACAGCTTATTGGTGCATAATTACATGTATAAAGTACAAAGTGAAGTACAATAATGTGAAGCAAAACACCATAGAGGTTGATGTAAAGGTAGACCTTATGAATGGTCACCTATAATTTTGGGATATAAGTCAGTTGATGGGTAAATTTTGTCACTCCAGTCAGCCAGTCGCCTATCCAGTCAGTCACCACTGCAGTGAGCCACCTCTCCAGTAGTGTACACAGCCACCAGTGCAGTAAGTTTATTTGTTAATGTGAACACAGTTCTACATTACTGTATTTATCATAGAGACACCATGTGACTGTTTATACACATTTGAAAATATCTTACAATAAAGATGTTCAAGAAAATAATATAATATTCAGGAGACCTTTCTATCATTGAAAACGATGACGTAAGAAGCACTATTAGCAAAGGTCCCAAATACCATGAAGCACAACCTATTAAATGGACATAACATTTAAAGTGCTCATTGATTCTGTTGAAGTAGAATAACAAATATACATACCATAGGTCTAAACCCCCCCAAAAAGGACATGAACTCAATAGTCAAGGGACAAGAAAAAACAAACAAAGAAACATACAGCGACAGGACACAACATGAACCTCCATAAAAATCATGATGGGTGCCACATGCGGAGCAGGAAATGCTTACCCTTCCGGAGCACCTGATTTCACCTCCAGTTTTTGTGGAGGTTCATGTTGTGTCCTAGCTGACACTGTGTGTTTCCTAAGTTTCACTTGTTATGTCCTGTCCCTTGACCATTGTGTTCATTTTAGTCCCTTTGTTTAAATGTGCAGTATATATTTGTTCTTCTATTCTATTACAGTCAAATGTAGACAGTGAGTCCGGCATTAAGTCAGTCATCAATCGATCAGTCCAGTAGCCAACCAGTCAAATCTGCTATCAACTAAGTAAGCTATAGTTTTGTTTATTTTAGTTTGTTTGTGTAAGTGTAGTTGTTTATTAAGTTTTATTGACAAATATTGATTCAGCTAAGACCATTCAATGTGCAGCTTTGTTATCTCTCCTCAAAAATAGATCATTCAATAGATTATTTTAATTGTAAACTAAGTCCATTGAAAACTATTACTTGATAATGATTAAGTGTCCTCATTTTACAGATAAATGTAGAAAGATATTGTTTGAAACAAATTTACCACTTTCACTTTTCAGTCAAATGTACACATGGACTCGGCCATCAGTCAGCCACTAGTCACCAGTACAGCCACCAGTGACCAGTATGTCACCATTCAACAGTATGTCATGATCAGTCACCAGTCCAATTACCAACATTGTCACCAGTTCAGTTACCAGTTGCTAGGCACCAGTCCAGTTACCAGTCATCAGTCCAGTTACCAGTCACTAGTCCAGTTACTAGTCACCAGTCCAGTTACCAGTCATCAGTCCAGTCACAAGGCACCAGTCCAGTTACCAGTCACAAGGCACCAGTCCAGTTACCAGTCACAAGGCACCAGTCCAGTTACCAGTCATCAGTCCAGTAACTAGTCACAAGGCACCAGTCCAGTTACCAGTCACAAGGCACCAGTCCAGTTACCAGTCACAAGGCACCAGTCCAGTTACCAGTCACTAGTCCAGTTACCAGTCACAAGGCACCAGTCCAGTTACCAGTCACTAGTCCAGTTACCAGTCACAAGGCACCAGTCCAGTTACCAGTCACAAGGCACCAGTCCAGTTACCAGTCACAAGGCACCAGTCCAGTCACTAGTCATCAGTCCAGTTACTAGTCATCAGTACTAATGTGTCACCACAATCTGACAATCCTATAGTAGAGTAAGCCAGTAGTGTCAGTCACTCTTTTCTAAAGCCAATATGAGTGGGATTTGATTTTAAAAAGTATATTTGTTATTTTGTGTACAAATTAAGAGAATAAATTTCATATTATCAAATGTTTAAAAAAATAAAGGCAGACATTGGAGAATACCTGATTTTTAATTTTTATTATTCATTTCATACATACAATGTATCTATGTATATACTCTATACATGTGTGGAAAGAAAATGATAACAAAAATCCTTCCACCATCATCACATTTTCAGGGATGAAAAAAATCCCCCCCCCCCCCCCCCCCCCCCCCCCCCCCCCTCATTCTTTGTGGAAACTTAAAACTCCGAAACAATACATTAACCTTTGGCCTAAAAGCATTCAAAATTGCAAAAGAAATGAGATAAAAAATGTCAAGGGGAATAACTCCTATAAAAGTTTTGCATTCATGGGCCTCCGTACTTACTAGTTGGAACTACTTTTATGTAAGCAACATGGCTTCTCAGTGAAGCCATTTTGACTTGACCCTTGGTTGAAATTTATGACTGAGATGCTGATATACGGAAACGTAATTAAATTTCATTTGTAAATATGTATAGGTGGAAGATGTCAGAATATGAATATTGATAAATCAGATTTTAACATGTGGTGGTATCTGAGATTTTGAAACATTTCTGGAATCCACTTTAAAGTCAGTTTTTAATTTAATTTTCACATTTATGAATTTCTTGGTATAGTAAATATGTGTTTTATATCATACCATAGACATTGAGTGCATTTTTGTTTTTTTATCAGTAATTTTTGAAGAGTTTTTAGTCCTTCTACATGTAACCCCAATATGGCTGACATTAGTAAGTCCAATAGTCCTTAAGAGGAGTCAACGAGGAGCTGAGCAGGATCGTTCAAGGAAGAAAGAGTATACTGTTGAAAAAAACCTCAGATGTGCTGCAAGGATGTAACATTTTTTCAGCCTGTGTAATAGAAATGTACAGCAGTTGTCCACTTCTATTTTAAGTCTTAATCAGCAGTTTAGGAAGAAATGATACCGTTGAGAAAAAAATAGCTGCACTGTCTACTATTTATGGTATGATCATCCACAGCAGGGATCATCTAGCACTGCCCTGCAGGTAGGGCGTAAAATTGTGCCTGCTGCCCCCATTGCATGATCGTAAGAGGCGACTAAATTTGGGATCTTGTCTTTTCACTTCTTTCTTAACAACTTTCTTCTTCCTAACGTCTCCCTTGACACTGCCTCACTTTTGGCCTTTAGTTGAGCGTTCGCCTCTGTGAGGAAGGCTTTGGGTTCTGTCCCCTGGCCGAGACATACCAGAGTCTTTAAAAATGGTTGTTGCTGCTCCTGCTTAGCGCTCAGCATACACGGAGTGGGACGACTGGTTCGCCCGTTGTCAGTATAATGTGACCGGGTGGGGTGTCCTGCTGGGTGTCTTCGGCAGTATGCTTCAGTGAGGTAGCACTTTAAATCGGCAAAAGTTCCGGCCTATTACAAGGAGACATAACACGAACATACCGCAGCCTCCCAAAACACACATACTCACTCACCACACGCATGCATGTCGCACGCACGGGAGGCCGTCCTTAAATGACCTTAGCTGTTAATAGGACGTTAAACAAAATAAACCAACCAAACCAAGTACTTCTTCCTAATGTGTTTATTGACACTGCCTCACTCCTGGTCTTAAATTGAGCTTTCGCCCCTGTGAGGAAGGCTATGGACTCCGTCCCTTGGTCGACACATACTACAGTTTTAAAACATGGGAGTTACCGCTCCTGTTGGATGTCTTTTGCAATGCATTTCAGTGAGGTAGCACTATAAAGTCGAGTTCACATTCACAATATCAGAAGGAAACAAACACGAACATATCGCAGCCTCCCAAGACACATAAAATACTGAAATGCATCTCGCGCACCGCGGTGAAGACCGTCCTTAAATGCCCTTATCTGTTGATAGGACGTTAAACAATACTAAACTAAAACGAAACATCAAAATGTCTTTTGAAACATTATGTTGTAAATCTGTCCATCTGCAACGTCTGAATGTTCATATTCAGAGCACGCACTTTAATACCAAAATCAATAGCACCCTTGTGAACAAACTGAAAGGACAAATATCAGGATAATAAAATCAATTTTATAGTGATTGTTAATAATGTGTTAACGCATTAATTATGCGCGTATTGCAGTTGCTTTGTAAAATAAGCAATCATTTTCACTCGCGCAGTGGAAGAACAAGGTCACAGTGTACACGTATGTCCTGGTCAAAGAAGGATAAACATAATGGCATTCACGTCAACACGTTTTTAAATAATGTCAGCCATGTTAGATGTATAAATTGTATTCATAACATAATATTTTTATTTAGTTATTGTTTGATTTATGCAATTGCTTTTTCAATACTTAAATCTATCGCGTCTTCTGTCTAGGGGATATTGAAGAGACAGAAATAGATGTTCTGCCCCCATTGCAACACTTCGGATTTCGGTCGTTCCTTTTCGAATTACGCTGTCTCTCGGTCTTAAGGTTTCTAGTAACACTCGCACTTTATGTTTCTAGTATCACTCACTTTAGATTCCTAGTATCACTCACACCTTAGGTTCCTGGTATCACTTCTCACAGTTTAGGTTCCTGGTATCACGCACATTTTAGGTTCCAATTTTCACTACACTTTAGATTCCTAGGATGACCTTAGCTGTTAATAGGACGTTAAACAAATAAAACCAAACCTAGTATCACGCAGACTTTAGGTTCCTGGTATCACTCACAATCGATTCACGTAAATCTTTAAGCTTTCATGTATGTACGATAGTTAACTGCTTATATTAACCGAAATTTTATAAAGTAACCGCGACGATACATATAATGAACACGTGCAATTATTTCATAATGTTTTCTTATTTTTTATGTCTTTATTTGTTGTTCATCCTATTTTTCATGCATGGTTTATCAATCCAAATCCTGAACAGATGTTGTTAGTGCCACACGTATATGGAGTATATATACCTATATAGACGGAGGAGGGTGGCAGGTATCGAGCGTTTAAAACCGTACCTGGATGTTCGACCTTCCTTCACAGGATAATTACAGCAACGTCATATTAGTAAAAGTATATTGACGATGGCCACAGGAAAGCGATGTAAAAAGATTTTTGTGCCTGTTATTCTGATTTCACTCCTTATTGCCATATTTTTTTATTCTTTTTCAACTGATATAGGAGGAACCATTCTTCATTTTCGACAAAATAATTATGTGTACCAGAAAAACTCTGTTACGAACGGTTTGTTTCGTGTAAAATCTTCCGATTTATCAACCACAACAGTACAAGATGAGATTGACTTCAAAAGAAGATTTTTGGATTATGCAAAACAGGATATTCTTCATTTGGTAAGAGTTAGTTTTTGATATTCTTGAAATAATATATATAAGATATGTAATAAAATGAGAATTTCAAGTGACAAAAGTAGAACATAGCATGCATTTAATTTACTTGACATGATAATATTGCTTTTATATCGTAACTCTAATGGAAGCTTTGGCTGTGGCGTTTTTGTCTATTTCTGTTTGGGTAAAAATATTCTAATCACCTGATATAGCTTTTAGTATGGTAAACATATCATCCATTCACATTGTAGAACCAATCTTGACCGTAAACCTTGGTAGATAGCCTTTATGAATATAAACAAAGGCCATTTTTTCAGTTGTATTAAAATCTTACTACAACTTAAAACGTATACTACATGACACATACCTACGGTATGTATGATATAACGAACTGTGTTCACTTGTCGATCAGATAACATAGACGACCGTTATCAACATGAAATGTTTGAGGGCATCAAGACCTCATTTTTTTTTAGTTCATTGTGTAATATGTTATAGTTTTGTCGTTGTCACCACCCTAGTTCTCATGTTGACTAAACCCGGATTGAGCCTAAAATTGCATATAATGTTATCGCAGGTGTTTGAAATAATGCAGATATGTGTATTGATCACTGAGTGAATGTACGGCTTTGCGTGTGTATTGTATTTCAAAACTATAAGTAGATGATGGTAATTCACGCTTCGTTGCTTGCCCAGGTTTGTGACAGCTACAAATCCTATTAGAATCAGTGGGCCGTAAACTGTCCGCCGGTTTCTTAAGTCAAAAACCGTTAACTCTTACATTTCTTTAGTTTTTTTACCCCAATATTTACACATTGTTCAGGATCGTATTGTTTGCATTATGTTGTACATATTTATAACGCGCAGTGGCGCCACGTGTGTCAGCCTGTTATAAAGTTTTTGCCCGGGATTCGATTGCCGCTTTCATCTTAATTCCGTATACATGTACACACAAATTACGATGCGATTAGATAGACTCGTGATAATTTAAAGAACTCCTCAAATAAAGACCAAAAATTTATCAACATGGGTATAATAACCATGTACAAAATACCCACGTTGATCAGTAAGGGTTTTTTTCTATTTCATGTCTCTTGGCGTCTTACCGAATTTTTACGGATGTACAATTGCCAACGATTGTTTAATTACTAACAGAATACAAAGTAACGACTTTGTCACCACGTCACTCAAACATGTGTCATGTCCGTTCAGATTGGCTGCAGGAAAAAGCAAGACAATATTGTCGATATTCGCCACTGACATAATTAAGACTTTGCACTTTCAGTCCGATAAATATAAATTATGTAATGAAGGTCCATTACAAATTATTGAACTCGTTTTAAATAAGGCATGTTACCCAAGATATTCTTTTTCTCTCTCTTTTTTAGCTCACCTGGACCGAAGGTCCGGTGGAGCTTATGTCATGGCGCAGCGTCCGTCGTCCGTCCGTCCGTCCGTCCGTCCGTCCGTCGTCCGTCAACGTTTGCTTCAAATCTCTACTAGTCAAAAAGTTCTCATTGGATTTTGACCACATTTCGTCAGAATCATCCTTGGCAGACGGGGATCAGATTTTGCATAAATGGTGACTCTGACACCCAAGGGGCCTGAGGGGCGGGGCCCAATAGGGGAAATTGGGGCATTTCCTTTAAATCGCTACTTGTCATAAAGTTATAAATGGATTTGAACCCAATTTGGTCAGAAACATCTTTGGGGGAAGGGGAACAGATTTTGCATAAATGGTGACTCTGACCCCTGTGGGGCTAAATTTGCGGGGACCAATAGGAGAAATGGAGGTAATTCCTTTAAATCGATACTAGTCAATAAGTTATGAATGGATTTGAATTCAATTTGGTCAGAAACATCCTTGGGGGAAGGGGAACAGATTTTGCATAAATGGTGACTCTGACCCCAGAGGGGCCAAAAGGGCGGGGCCCCATATCATATGGGAAATAGAGGTAATTCCTTAAAAACGCTACTTGTATCATTAAGTTATGAATGGATTTGAACCCAATTTTGTCCGAAATATTCTGAGGGGAAGGGGAACAGATTTTGCATAAATGGTGACTCTCACCCCTGATGGGCCAAAGTGGCGGGGCCCCGTATGTGAAATAGAGGTAATTCCTTTAAATCGCTACTAGTCATAAAGTTATGATAGATTTGAACCCAATTTATTAGGAAACATCCTTAGGGGAAGGGGAACAGATTTTGTTTATATGGTGACTCTGACCACCGAGGGGCCAAAGTTGCGGGGCCCAATAGGGTAATAGAGGTAATTCCTTTAAATCGCTACTTGTCATAAAGTTATGAATGGATTCGAACCCATTTTAGTCAGAAACATCCTTGGGGGTAGGGAAACAGATTTTGTATCAATGGTGACTCTGTCCCCCGAGGGGCAAAAGGGGCGGGGCCCCATATGGGAAATAGAGGTAATGCCTTTAAATCACTACTAGTCATAAAGTTACGAATGGATGTTCTAAAACATTTCCTGAGGTCTTTCATACCCTTAGAGAGTCTTGACTTCGTTATTTCTTTAAAGCATTTGGGAGCCCCACACCATAACCATCTATAGCATTGTTTGAGATTGACAAATACAACGAATTGAACATGAACATTTATTTTGACATTTGGTCTAATCCAACCTGGTGAGCGATACATGCCCCATTGGCCTCTTGTTTTTATATGTTTTACCCTCCGCTACACATTGCCTGAATGCATATCACTTATGGTACATCGTCTACAGAATAAAAAAAAACCAGTATTTACACTACGGTGGGTAAGCTTCTTACGCATTTTATACGCTATATTACATAACACTTCTTACATGTTATTTATGCACTGATGCATACAAAAACCTTCCATATAGAAACTTGTATACTACTAGGATATGTGTACTGTCTTTTGTGCATATTTTATTTTGTTAGGATAGTCATTTTAATAGTCAATTTAGAAGAATCATTTTGACCAATTATTAATAAGTTTACATTTGTTGCTACACATGACTAATTCGATGTACCCACACGGGAAGTATATACTTAAAATGCTATATCGCCGACAGGTATATGGTTTGGTGTTTTGTTAGCTCACCTGGACCGAAGGTCCGGTGAGCTTATGTCATGGCGCAGCGTCCGTCGTCCGTCAACATTTGCTTCAAATCGCTACTTGTCAAAAAATTCTTATTGGAATTTGACCAAGTATGGTCAGAAACACCCTTGTTGGAAGAGGATCAGAATTTGCATAAATGGTGACTCTGACCCCCAAGGGGCCGGAGGGACGGGGCCCAATACGGGAAATTAAGGCAATTCCTTTAAATCGCTACTAGTCAAAGTTATGAATGGATTTGAACCCAATTTAGTCAGAAATATCCTCGGGGGAAGGGGAACAGATTTTGCATAAACGGTGACTCTGACCTCCTAGATGCCGGAGAGGCGGGGCTCAATAGGGAAAATAGAGATAATTCCTTTAAATCGCTACTAGTCATAAATTTATGAATAGATTTGAACCCAATTTGGTCAGAAACATCCTTGGTGGAAGGGGAACAGATTTTGCATAAAATGTGACTCTGACTCCCAAGGGGCCGGCGGGGCGGGGCCCAAAAATCGAAATTGAGGCAGTTCCTTTAAATCGCTACTAGTTATAAAGTTATGAATGGATTTGAACCCAATTTGGTTAGAAACATTCTTGGGGAAAGGGGAACAGATTTTGCATAAATGGTGAATCTGACCCCCAAGGGGCCAAAGGGGTGGTGCCCAATAGGGGAAATAGAGGTTATTCATTTAAATCGCTACAAGTAATAAAGGTATGAATGGATTTGAACTTGGTTTGGTCAGAAACATCCTTGGGGAAGGTAAACAGATTTTGCATAAATGGTGACTCTGACCCCCAAGGGGCCAGAGGGGTAGGGCCCAATAGGGGAAATTGAGGCAATTCCTTTAAATCGCTACTAGTTATAAAGGTATGAATGGATTTGAACTTAATTAAGTCAGAAACATCATTGGGGAAGAGGAAGATTTTTCATAAATGGTGACTGACCCCCAAGGCACCAAAGGGCAGGGCCCAATAGGGGAAATAGAGGTGATTTCTTTAAATCACTACTAGTCATAAAGTTATGAATGGATTTGAACCCAATTTGGTCAGAAACATCCTTTAGGAAAGGGGAACAGATTTTGGTCGGAAACATTATTGGAGAAAGCAAAACAGATTTTGCATTAATAATGACTTTGACCCCCAAATGACCAAAGGGGTGGGGCCCCATAGGGGAAATAATGGTAATTCCTTTAAATTGCTACTAGTCATAAAAGTATGAATGCATGTTGTAAACTTAGAGCAGTTAGGATCCCCACACTATAATCATATAAAGCAGTGTTTGATGTTGACAAACAAATTAGATTGAACATGAACATTATTTTGACATTAGGTCAAATCCAACCAGGTGAGGGATACAGGTCCCATGGGCCTCTTGTTTAAACTCCTATAACGATTAAGGTAATTTCAGGACGGCCATCCATGTATACATCTTGTGAATTTTCGTGTTTGTTTCCTTGTGATAACACAAAACTGTTGCAGACTTTATAGTGCTTCCTCCCTGAAATATGCCGAAGACACCCAGCCAGTACAGCTCGGCCGGTCAAATATGCTGACATCGGGCGAACCAGTAGTCCCACTCCCAAAATTCTGAGCGCTAAGCAGAGTAGCCACTACCATTTTCAGACTCTAGTATGTCTGGACCGGGGAACAGAACCCAAAGCTTCCTCACAGGGGCGAACGCTCAACTAAAGGTCAAAGTAAGGCAGTGTCAACATATTCTGCGCCACTTCGGGAGTTGGTACTGCAGATAATCTAATTGATCTCGGAGATGATTTACATTTAAATGCCCATGTTATTTTGATATACGCAAGACATTTCGGAAAGGTTATTGTGTTAAAAAGCCAAGCATGTTTACATTGATAGTTATTTAACAGACAAAATAATGAGGAAAAAAATGGCCATCATGCAGCTAATACCAAACGAATTTCATTAAATTAGTAATGCTCTCCGAGTATATTGTCTCTTGCACGTATTTACTATTTTTTGATATTGTCAATGTTATGCTAATGTGTATATTATGTATACTCAAAGTTGAATTTGAACAGGTACAATTCTTACGCCCTACATGCAGGGCAGGAGATGACTTGAATACATTTATTCGAACATAATACAAATGAGATAAGGAAAAGTTGTTTGCTGTTGAATTAAAATTATGTGTTTGGAGACGTCCCCGTAGTAGGAAGGAAGTTTGCTAGAAAGAAGACAGAGAAAAATAAAACCTCAAATTTATTCGCCTAAATGGGAGCAGAAGGTAGGGGTTAAGTTCGGTATTATTGCCCTGCTAATCTCGCCGTCGCTATTGTACTACCACAGTAGCAAAGTCGTCGTATGGTAGCTTTTATTCAGAATAGGCGAATACAAAGTAATAATTTTGAAAAAAACATAGTTTGCGGATAACATTAACGTCAAATGAATTATAATATAAAATTCGGCGCCGATAAATTCAGAAAGTCAATTTCATTTTTTAAATGTACATGTCTAGGTCTAAACGAACTTATTTAATTAATATTTAATTTTGATTTTCTTGTTTGCAAAATAGAGGGAAAGATATAAAATTATACTAATTATCACATACTCGTATATATTTCTTTTTCTTATTATAACGATGTACATACCACAGCAATAAGTGTAATGAATAATCATATGTAGACACTATATGGTCATCCTCGATATCCAGGGGTTACGATCACTGTATAGAGAACGTAAGTGATGCAATATTGTAAATTGTTTAATTTCCGTTTACAATGTAGAATATCTGATGCCATTCATTACAAAATTTCAGGAAATTGGATGATATTGTACTCCTTACAAATTAACTTATTTAAGTAGTTCATTGTCTCTTTTTGATTTTACGTTTCAGCTGTCTCTTCTTTTTAATTGTGTCTAGTTTTTGGCTTTTTTTCGGCCAGTGCTCTTTCCATTATCATATCGTTGCCTGTTAGAAGGCGATGCGTAGTTATCGCGTGGCTCTATTTTGTGCTGCTGCTGATCACGGTCTCAGATGTTATCTTTGCTTGGTTGGAACGAAGACTTGGAAACAGTGGCAGGATTGTAAGGATATATTCCACAACCACTTAACCAACTGCAGATGATGTTACTTTTAGCTAAAGACAAAACATTAGAGCACACTTTATTGTATTGTATGCTTTATTGAATGGTCCGAAAACACTCCTATCTCGAGGGACTGGAGGCAGTGCGTGGTGTGAGGTGGTTATGCTATGATGCTTAAATTTCCCTGCATTGCTAATTCAAGGAAACCTAGAGATTCATGGGAGCCGTGCCCGTCTAATATTAGGAGCTGTAGACGATACTGACCGCAGTGCTTTAAAAAAACTCCTCAAAATTATTCTCTGCCAAGTTCTTTATTCATACAGGCTGTTCATGATGGGTCAACACGGAATCTTTGGACTAAGCGGACGTGTTATAACCGAGCAAAGACGACACCGGTCGTTCAGGTGACATTGAATCGGTCATTGCTTGTTCGAACAAATACTGATTAGCCCGGCGACGAGCGATAACGTTTACTGGGGCATACTCTATTTGCTTCCGCGTCTCATGACAACTCCAAATTTTCTGAGGGCATTGGTAGGGTTCGGGAAATAATAGACCCAAGATCATTGAAGTAGCGTTCAACTACGGGCGGCCGTTTTAGGATAAAATACATACACTACGTAAGTGCACAAAAATTAACATAATGTCAAAAAAAACACATAATTCCAAAAAACGTCTTTTGCCATTATGTAATACTTTTTTTTACATTATATACCTTAGCACATAAGTACAAAAAAAATATTCTGACCCCTTTCTTCGAAATGGACTGCGCCTATCAATACTGGAACTCTTTTGCAGTAAAACCACATAAGTTAAAACACTGATGTTAAAAAAATTACGGCAGATCAGGTAGACAACTTTGCGCATTATGTTAGCAGTATCAAGAAAATTTAAACAGAAAAACCCAAACAAACTCCAGCTACATAACCTGCTGTAATGACAACTGTTCAATTTAACATTTGCGCTTGAATTGTAGAGTTTTACAGGTTTTCTCAAACCTTTTTCAAGATGTCGTCCCATGAGACCATACCACCAGTGTTACGAAATCCAGTTGTTTCTTTTATGCATGAATTTGACCATATTAAAATCAATCTTCGGGTATGAAAAAAACGAGTGCCCGTTTCTGCCCGATCCTGTAACTTATGCGTACATGAGGCCAGTGAGACAACAGGTTTATTCCGCAGGAATAATTCTTGGTTAATTCTGGTATTAGGGTTTTGGAGACGTGAAAAGGACTTTTCTATATCTACATAATAGGTCCCACGCATAATTTGTATTCTGAAAATTTTAAATGAAATCTACAGCAAAAACACGGTAAACCCCATAGTTCCCGCTACAGAGTGATCCCTAATTGTGTATATACTCAGCATTAGCTCATGTAATCGGCTTGGTTTGGTTTGGTTTTATTTGCTTACTGTGAGGAAGGCCTTGGGCTCTGTCCCCTGGCCGAGACATACCAGTCATTAAAATGGTAGTTGCTACTCCTGCTTAGCGCTCAGCATATTAGGAGTGGGACGACTAGTTCGCCCGTTGTCAGTATAATGTGACAGAGTGAGGTGTCCTGCCGGGTGTCTTCGGCAGTATGCTTCAGTGAGGTAGCACTATAAATCGGCAAAAGTTCCGGTCTATAACAAGGAGACTTAACACGAATAAACCGCAGCCTCCCAAAACACACATACGCACTCACCACACTCATGCATGTCGCACGTACGGGAGGCCGTCCTTAAATGACCTTAGCTGTTAATAGGACGTTAAACAAAATAAACAAAAATAAACAACTGCCCTGCAGGTAGGGCGTAAGAATTGTACCTGCTGCCCCCATTGCATGATCGTAAGAGGCGACTAAACTCGGGATGTTATCTTTTCTTTTTGAACAACTTTTTTCTTCCTAATGTCTCCCTTGACAATGCCTCACTTTTGGCCTATAGTTGAGCATTCGCCGCTGTGAGGAAGGATTTGGGTTCTGTCCCCTAGCCGAAACATACCAGAGTCTTTAAAAATGGTAGTTGCTGCTCACTTTCAGGTCGATTTTCATTCATTCGTCACATCATGCATATGAAGCTAACAATTTCGGTACAGCATGTATATAGCTATATGATTCGTTAGGCGAAATAACTTGAAACAGATTGTGCAACCTATGCACTCTAGTCATGTTTTCACACATACGAAATTCACTTCCAAGATTCCGTAAGTAAGTTAACCGTAAGTCGGTTAATCCAAATGGTCATCCTGACGTGACCCTTTAAGCGATGTCGGTAGATGTTCATATAACGTAGTGAGAATGACCATCTAGATTTTTAGGTCACCTGAGACGAAATCTCAGTTGACCTATTGTTATCGCCTTTTGTCCGGCGTCGTCCGTCGTGAACAATTTACATTTTCAACTTCTCAATTACCAACAGGCCCATAGACCTAATATTGGGCCTGTAGCATTCTGGGATGTAGGGCTACCGAGTTTGTTCAAATGGATGATCTTGCCTTCATTCAAGGTCACAGGGGCCAAATGTGCTAAAATATATCAAAACTCAAGTGACCGTTAAGACCCATGGGCCTCTTGTTTGTATTTCACTTCCATGATTAGGTCTACTAATTTTTTTTTATTTTTATGTTTTTACGATTATTTTGATCTTCACCAGACACCTCCGACTTACGTACCGGAGTTTAAGAACCCGTGCTGGTATGAATATGGAAATATGAGTGAGCCAACGTTACACTGTTTACCGTTCTTCATGATTCTCGGACAGAATAAATGTGGAACTTCCGACCTGTATCCTAGTATACTTAACCACCCTGATGTCATTCCTGCTCGGGATAAAGAACCACAGTTCTGGGCAAGACATCGACATTGTTACTGTAAGTATGATTATCTCCCCTGCTTTTTGTTGTCCTGGATTTTCGAAATTGATAGCACTTTTAACATTTAAATTTAAGGCTAAGCTTAATGGTTTATATAGGATAGGATTTTCACATCGACGTTTACTCTAGTATACTTACCCAGTGTAATTAGTGAATATCATATAATGTTGTTTTGTCAAGTAAGAATTGTTACAAACAGATAAAAGTCCCGGCCTATCACAAGGAGACTTAACACGAACATACCAAAGACTCCCAAAACACGCATACGCACTCACCAAACGCATGCATATCGCATGAGAGGACGTCCTTATATGACCTAAGCTGTTGAAAGGAAGTAAACCAAACCAAACGTTGTAAGCATGAATTGTTTTACAACCCACTAATATTTCCGGATTCGATCAATCATCATCTATAGATGTGATCAAAATATTACAGCACTAAGTGATTTTTTTTAATACTGTTTGCTGAATAAACAATTATAAAATCGGAGGCAAACGGATGTCAAATAGGGTTTCCAAAACCACTGTGAAACCTAAACGACCAATTGCCGAATGTGCTATGAATGGTTAAAACAAAAGCATCAATGTACTTTTCTAAGCGTTAAACCTTCATCAGATTTATCCTTTTTCTCAATCTAATTAAAATCTAGATGGTCATTCTCACTACGTTACATGATGTAACGTAGTGAGAATGACCATCTTGATTTTAATTAGACTGCCTTTTTCTGACCATAGCTGTTAACAAGACGTTACAAAATACTCAACCAAACCAAACGTTTTTAATAATTTCACCTTCCGTTTTCAGGTTGTGGTAATTTGACTTACAGTTTTCGCTGTAGAAGTAAGTATTTGTTATGTATAATATGTTTTCTTGTAATTACTTCCTTTAAAAAAGTGTATGAACATTTATTTACTATATTCACATTGCAGCCTGACAGATTGTCTTTTCTATCATCGTATGAGAAAATTTGTTAAAAATATAGAACGCATTTAGAATGAAAACCCTTATTGACGAAAGACAGAATTATCTGTATTGCTTTTTTAGGAAGTAAACCATGGACCTTGAATCAGTATGTAGACTTTTTCAAGGCCACGGCAAAGAAGATCAAACTATTATCGGAATCTACAATTCAGACGGATAACATGCACCACACCGAGTTTATTACAGGTATGTATGGCAACTCCAAAAACAACACCATAACGACATTATTCTGTAATCAATCCATGACAAATGTTTTAAAATCTTATTGATTATAAATATTTGATAAATGGACATATTTCATAAATGGACAAGTAAAATGTAAATACAGATGCATTTAAAAGTGGTATTCACTGTCCTGCTGGGTATAAATTCGGCAACAGTTCTGCGCTAACTCGAAGAATATCAACACGAACATACCACGGCTGCCAAAACACACACAATCACCACATACATTCATCTGGCACATATGGATCTTTTTACGAAAATATAACTATATTTTTCATACAACATAACTGTATATTGACAACGTTCAATCCATCGTCGGTAACCAACGGTCCTGACGCTCACGGAAGAGAAACCGATTGGTACAGAGGATCTTGGTTTGCCTTATAAAATAGCAACCTATAAAATACTTCCATACATATTAAAATTCGGAACTATTTTGTGTGAAATATATTTTCTGGGATTCCAGTCATAGGGGCCGCTACTAAAACATGCATTATATGTGCTTCACATTTATATAATGGTCAATGAATTTAAGTACATGTAGTTCACTGTTCTTTAATTGTCGACACTACATGTCTCGAAATAGACCACACTATCAATTGGCTGAAAAGCCAGATATGATAATCTACATTTGACGTTTACCATCTCCAGTTTTAACGGACAATTAAACTTGGTGTTTTCATTATAGCATCGATGTCTGATTTTTGAAAGTCTTTAAACTTATGCACATTGTGTTAGAAAAAGTTCTTTCACTATCAAAAGGTAATCCTTAGAAGCCCACGCACGGGAGGCAGTCCTTAAATGACCTTAGCTGTTAATAGGACGTTAAACAAAATAAACCAAACCAAACCAAATCTTGGCAGCCGCCGTTACTATATATAGCAGAATCGGAACCCCCAGGTAAGCGGTCTTCTGATTGGTCAAACTTCCCTAAGAAATATCTTTTTTCGGAAACGACGAAAAGTGTACTAAGCGTCCAACGGTCCCTGTCCATGAGCTTCATGACTGGGTTACCGACGATGAGTTCATTCCCTTACACAGCTAAATATTTTTTAGCCAAATAGGATCATGTCTCGACAGACCGTTAAACATAATCAATCAAACTCATGTGGGAGGTCATTCTTAAATAACCATAACTTATGATAGGACGTTAAACAATACCAAGCAAAATAATCTAATTAAAATATAGATGGTCATTCTCACTACGTTACATGAACATCTAACAACATCCCATATGGGATCACGTCAGGGTGACCTTTTGGATTAGCCAATCAAATGACTACTTCCAGAAGTCACTTCGTCCTACATAGCATATAGCTATATACAGGCTGTGCCGAAATGGTTTGCTTCCGATGCATGCTATGACGAAATGGTTTGCTTTAATTTCATCGACAAATAGACAATTCGCCCTGAAAGTGACATACACATATATCAAAGGTCACCCTGACGTGACCCCATATGGGATGTTGTTAGATGTTCATGTAACGTAGTGAGAATGACCATCTTGATTTTAATTAGATTGCAAGCAAAGCCTTGTGTATTTTGTACAGTCTTCACTCCACTACTTCCAAAAATACAACTCAAAAGCAAATATAAATTTGCCGTACTAGCGTGCCCGTGTAATAGAAATAACAAAGAAAGGGAAAGGAAGACCGAGAATTAATCAATTAACTAAAAAGCTGAAAACGCGTACCCTATTAACTGAATATGAAACATATTTACAAACCGAGCTTTTGGGTCACCTTTAACCTTGCCTGTAACGAGTCTGCGACATAACCATCCTTAGCAGTTTCACTCTTCCATCGACCGTGCCTCTTAAAGCACCTGTCATTCACGCCGTTATTCGCGGCGACAGTGGCGCCCCCAGCGCGCAAACTGTGCAATCCAACATTTCTTACGTCACAAACTAAAGACAAACGCCTCGAAATGGCTTGTCGGGCCCCCGTGTAACTCAAACTCTTGTTCTTATGAATAAGCTTACACGTTGAACCGGAGCGGAAAATAGCCTTGAATAAAAATATATCTGACTGAAGGTCAATCCCCGCGATTTCTATATATTTGAGAATCATGGCGTGGGGACATGCCGATGTCTGACCCTTACTGATAACTACTTCGCTACCGTGACGGTATTGGTCGGTTTTGCTTTTCCTGATCACTAAAATGAAATGGCTATCGAATATTTTTAGATCCGAACACAGCAGATTGCTAAGTTCATTAAAACGTAAAAAACCAGAAAAACACAATAAAATCATTGACAAGTCCCGAATAACGAGCAAATCCCTACTATCAGAAAACATGTTACATAAATGAATCAGAGTGTCCGTAGTAATTGGGTCCTTTTTGCAGACTGGCTTGCGTGATGTCCTTTTGGAAGACTCCATCAAATTACGAACGAAACTGTTAGTCGTGTGATCAGACTGTCCGTTGATGTCATGTACCCATTTAATGGCGTACACAGTCGCAGAGATCACGGAAAATGAGGAACGCTTGTCCAACAGATAATTTAAATACAGAGCCAAATGCACTGGATTAGCAGGTAACGCACAGCAACTATGCGTAGAGCAAAACTGTTCCCACCTGCGAAACGTGTCAAAGTATTTCTTGTTGGTATTGTCGCTTTTGCTATTCAGGAGCCTGTCCGCCATATTACGCGATACATTGTGTAGCGCTGATTCCGCCGGTACCCCCGCAGCTCTGACGGCCTTGTCAACAGATCCTCGCAGACCTATGCCTGTTAAGAATAACAATCAATACATAAATATAACATGTTCAATGACGGAAATCTAATCGTAGTGCAAACATGTTGAAAGATAATACACCTTTCTCAAAAATCCCGTTGTTCCCCCTGCCGCCGATCATTACCCTGTTTTTCGATAACGAGGTGTAATCTTTAACAAAACTAGCAAATTTGTCCCCCTGACATAAAACAGGCCAGAAAGCTGCTGAACGCCAAGCTGGAACCACTAATGTCCCATAGGCCTGGTCTGCCTTCATTTTTTCTAACATCTTACAAACAAGCCGGGGAGGGGGCACTTACCAGTTGTTTACCCTCCCCCAGAACACGGTAAAAGCGTCAAACCCGAGCGATTGTACATACGCCCTTGTTATCCATGAATAACCTGACATTGTGACCTCTGACCCGATCTATAGTAGTAAACAATACGCGCTTCGCTGCCTCCAACTCTCTCCACGTGGAACTACGCACGCGCTCGTCGCTGTCCCATGTTCCTATGACCACGCAGTCACCATGCTCGTACAACCTTTCCACATTTGGAATAAAACCGTCGCCCTCAGCCAAGGCCAATGCCTCTTGCATATAACCAGTGTCCTCGGCACTAAGTGTTTCATCTCCCTCCATAAGAGGATCCACACAGGGGATAACAAAACCTCCGTAACCTACCTCAGAGGCATCGGTACATATTACCTTTGAACATTTTTTACTCTCCCTCAATGTCGACCCTTTGTCGTTTAAAGTTTGTACATTAGAAAGCCAAAATTCTATTTCGTTCAGCGCCTCTGCTCTCAAAAACACTCCAGCATTCCAGCTGGCTCTCGTCAACAAACTTGCGCTAAGTTCACGCGTACGCAATCGAACCATCGATCCTATTACACTGTGCATTGATATGACCAGTCCTACAATGCTGGCGATATACCTGGCCGAGAACAACAGTTGACCTCTGCTACAGACTAACGACATAGTGTGTTTCAACAATGACACCAGTCTGTCAACCCTGTCGGTGGAAACTCTAAGCACGCCTTCTATCATTGCCCACGTGTACCCGAGCCACGTGACATCCTGGGATGGCTCCCATTGGCACTTTTCGTCCGCGATAAGGAAACCGTAATCTCTCAAACATCTCTTTACGCATTGACTGGCTACGTTAGCCCCGCCTACCGTACCATGACCACCAATGCCGTCGTCCAAAAACATAACTAGTTTGTGACCTTGACCACGCACGTGCTTGACTACCTGTCGTAAGACCTTTGTGAATATATAACCCGCCGTAGATACCAAACGAGAGAACGTTAAATACAAAGAGTCGCGCGACTCCGCCCATTTCGACCTCGAAACCTAAGAAATTTCTATGTTCGGGATAAATTTCAATGTGATGATAGGCTGACTTTAAATCAAAAGTGAACAAAAAATCGCCTTGATGAAACAAATCTCGAGCAACCCTCGCATCCTCGTATTTAAATTTGAACTTGTGGAGAAACACATTTATGTGGCGACAATCTAAGACAAGACGCGGTTTACCTGCCCGGTTGTACGCTACTGTCAGAGGATTGACAACACGTGGCTGAACTTTGACCTCAGATATACAGCCAATGCTCAGTAAATTCTCAACCTCCGTGTTAACAAACTGGGGATTGTCACGAGCAGACTTATTGTTTCTCAAACGAACATTTGGAGGGATTTCTTTAAAAGGCAACTTATAACCGATAAAACACTATCGCTGACGCCAGTACCTTTCCAATAAGCTAAACACTTATTCAATCTACCAAACGGCGAAATCGCCCTTTTTACTCTAACCGCCGAGACGGTAGAAATATCGTCAAGCTCAACATGCTTAGTATCAAAAATACTACTTATCTTTTGACCGTTGCTGGGTCCAACAGCTGACATGGCTGGGCACTCTGACCTCCAATGCCCGGCCCTTCCACAACCATAGCACACCCCAGGCCTAGGGGTCCTGACGGGGATCACTTTGTCCGATTGTCCTGAGTGTTCAGCTGGGGTTGAGTAGGTACTACGCTGGTAAGGCGAATATCGAGATCTCCATTTTGTAGATTTTTGCTTAGCCGCCTTGATTTTACGGTCCGCTCTTGACCGGGCCCGGTCCATCCGTTTCTCGTCGTCCGAGTCCGAGGCGAGGGGATTAGAAATATACTCCTCGACGGCTTTCCATCCAGCCTCCGACGTGTCGGCCAGTTTGATAAGCTTTTGCCGATGATTAATCAAGTCCATACCTTCGGCAATAAGGGATTTGGTGGCCTGAGGGTCGTGTAGAGATATTTCATCAGCTTCTTGTAACTTAGAAGCGACCTTCCGGTTGAACTTGAATTGCTCTTCGCAGCTCTTTTTAGTGAATTTATGATTGTCCACACCGATAAAGTCCTGTCGTATTTGCGCTCGCTGAACATTGGAAATGTCAACCTGTTTTGCATGGATTTTGGCCTCTAATTCACCCAACTTCTCTGACATTAATACGTCCAAACGAGAGAACAACGCTGATTGTGCCTCATCGACAGTAGATTGTATATGTCTGTTAATTCCTGGATCCATGATGTTCTAGAGTACATGTATATAAGAGCGAATTTTGCTGTGTCCGCCCTGCTGTGATGGCAGCTAGAAAGTGACCTCACGACCACGTGTACCCGGATATGTACACGTGTACCCGCTCCCGCGGAGCGTGCGCCTAGCACGAGTAATACGATGTCGTTCAAGACAAATTATTCCCGCTATACTGACGAAACGCGGGAATATTTAAATCTTTCATAAAATGTGCATGTTTGGTTTTGGTTTTATTTGTTTAACGTCCTATTAACAGCTAATGTGCATGTAATGGCTGAACAGTTCTGTTCATATCCATCCTATAGATCGGATTTTAGAGGATAGTCAGAGATTAAGCCCGTCTCTTCCAAGTGGACTGATTTTCAGTTATATTGGTATTGACGCAAGGGTTGATGATTATTAAAGTATATTTTCTATTAAGAATAGGGTGCCACTGTTAGCTTCTCCATTGTGCACAGCTGCATTAAAAGTTCCGGCCTAACACAAGGAGACTTAACACCGCAGCCTCCCAAAACACACATTGGCACTCACCACACATGATTGTCGCACGCACGGGAGGCCGTCCTTAAATGACCTTAGCTGTTCATAGGACGTTGAACAAAATAAACCAAACACAGGCAATTTTTAGAATATATGTAAAGATAAATAATGTGTAGTTCTTTTTCGGAATATTCATGCATTTGGTTCGGCGCAAGAGTGAAGAGTTTGGTTTGTTCGCCCTGTATCATTTTAAAATGGTACCGATAGCCTGTGGTGTGCTTTACTAAAGAAAACATTTTTATGTAGAGCTCTCTACATGTATTGAGTAAGCATAAACTTGGTTTGTAGTAATGCATGAAACGGGCATATAGTTTTTAAATATTTTTTATTGGTTTATTGACAAATATTTATTAAAAAGTATTTTTTTTACTAACAGTAGATGATCTACAGCTTATATATAGACAGTACACCTTTTAATATAATTCAAATATGTCAAAACAAAATGACGGCATTTGATGTTATATTACAGGGAGAGGTGGGCTTTCTATGTTTAAACATTAAAGCAAATCTAAACCGTTCAAATTGTATAATAGTTATTTGTTATGTTAGGTGAGGCCTCTCCCTCGAATTTGTGGGACAACCGGTGGTGGTGGAATTATGACGTCAACCGGTATGATACGGAACCCCCGGCTCTGACAAACGCGGATTACTTACGTCACTTCCTGCCAAATCTTAAAATGATCATCATTCTAAGGAACCCTGTAACAAGGTAAGTGTTAATCTGTAACTCCATTCCTTAGAGTTTTCTGACCTATAAAATTCCCTGTCCCGATACTTGTCTTTTTGTTGAGATTATGCTGTTATATTTGGTAGCCATTTAAGCATTTTACTTGCATACGCATCGGGATAGATATGTTCCCTCCCTTTAGCCGAGTTGGTTTTTTGCTTATATACCAGGATGATTCTTTCCAACAGAGAGCCATTTTTTCCTTTTCATTGAAGCTTGATATATTACTAGTGTCTTTGAATAGGGGTTAATATATTGGTCATGTCGATTGAAAGTACATTGAACTTAAAATACACACTAAATATAAATCAGTCACCACCTTATCTATATCGCAAGTCTCGTGAACTCAATATACCAGTTTCAGTCATAGACAGAACAAGAATAGAAAATATTACAGCAAATGGCTCAGAGAGCAGTAAGTTGAAGATTATCATGATTACTCTATGAACTCGTTGGGACATATCCTCCTTACTCGATTTGAGCAGCAAACAAATAGATTTCGCTCGTTCATGTCGCGTTGGATCTTAGCTGGTATTCATGTTGATAACGTGACATATGGATGCAAATGTACATGGATTATATGTTCGGTGGCATCGTTCAAGCAGATGTCACTTTCTCTGTACTTTTACAACATCTCTGTAAATCAATCATTGATCCCAAGTTTTACCTTATATTCAATCATATCAGAATATAGCTCAAATCATGTATTTTTCTACCCCTTATTGATTAATCTCTTCATATGCATTCATTCAGATCTTGGTATGGACTTAGATTTCTCTATATTAGATATTGAAAATGAAAGACAAAAAAATGAGAGCTTCTGATGCGATCTGTTATTTATTACAAGGTGATAACAACTATACTAATTCAAGATTGTATACATTAAAAATTTTCTGGAAATCTTTAATGTATAATTATAATTGATTTTTAAATTAACATTAGCTTGTGAAAATTATTTACCCTTTTGTGAGGTTACCTCCCTCACTCTACTTCGTGTTATACAAGGAGGTCCACTACGACTATCAGAAGTAATGGTTTGGTTTGTTTAACGTCCTATCAACAACTAAGGTCATTATTGACGGCTTCCCTTGTGATAGAAGTAATAATGACTAATCATTTATGTGGTTATGGTTCATTTTCATGCCTCTACAAACTGTAAAAAAAATAAAAGAATTTGACGTGGGGACCAAATGTTGACTCCACCTTTGCAATATAAACCCTAGGATAAATTTGGCCTCTACATTTACATCATAATTACAATACGGGGGAATAACTGCCTGCATGAAGAATGATTAGTCGCATGTATACTCGTAATATAAAAACATCACAGTTAACCTGGTTTGTAATCTTAAATGATGTATGGCAATGATGTAGTTTTAAAAGCTGTAGCTGTATTCTTGTTCGATACGTGAAATAGCATGAAGAGCCATCAAATTTGACATCTTTTTTTAAACGGACAGCAGTTGCACTTGACCTGTGTGCTTCAAACAACAACTTGCTGATTTTTTTTTTTTTTTTTTTTTTAATCTTGTCTAGAACATGAAAACCAATTCTTCGAAGAGTTGGAACATTTATCTAGGTAACCAAACTAAATGTGTCCCTTGAATCTTATTCATTATTTCTACTGTAATTTTATTTCAACGAGAATACTATACTGGAACATGGGAGGTAATTCCCATATTACAAAGAATACCATGATGGTGTATTGTTTACATCAATCACAGTGGTTGGTGAGGGACAGTGGCTCGTCAGTAACAGGAAATTGTTCCTCGTGCTTCACGATTACCCCATCAAAACCTCTTAGCAACAGCTAGGTAATCTTTATGAATATGTAGACGACTTCATTTTATTATTTCATAATTACAAAAAACAGCGTGCATTTGAATATTCGGTTAAAAGAAACCAATGGTCGTCTTTTGGAATTCCTAATCATAGATCAGAAAAATAAAAGCAGTGTGAAAATATAAGAAATATTTACTGAAAAAAATGTATACGTACACTTAATATGTATAAATAACTGTTTCTTTTCAGTGTTGATGCCGGATTTCGTTCTAATTATAATTTCAGGCTATATTCTGATTACCCGTATATAAGTAAAGGGATCGTATCCTATTTTGTGTCGTTCTAATTATAATTTCAGGCTATATTCTGATTACCTGTATATAAGTACAGGGAAAGTATCGCCACAACGGTTCCACCAAGAAGTAGCAAAGGAAATAAACTGGTTCAAGGACTGTATAAGATACCATGATATTCGGTACTGCGTTTTCCGTAACTCTTTTAATGAGGTAAGTATGATGAACGAAATATGAGTCATAAAATATAAATACTGTATATGAATGTTTGGTATTTAGGTTAAAAGTAGGAAAATCATTTCCATATTAAAAATGTGATCATCTTTGTTGCTCTTAAGTTTTTATTCCTTTAAAGTGACATCACGGTAAGACATGTTTTGTACTTTGTGTAATATAATTACTTTATCAACAATGACAATTTCGTTGAGCTATCATTATGTAAATAAAAAAGGTGAATTAATAATTATAAAGGGAAAATATATCGATGTTGATCAACAGTCTCGATATGAAATCTTTTACTTCATGCGCACAACACACCACACACTGTAAACAAAAAGACTTCCCAAGTGAATCGGCTGTAGGTGAGTGACAGCATCAGTTGTAGGGACCAACCAACCAATTGTTTTCCCATAGACTTTAGTGTTAACCTTTTTGGAGTATTTTATTGATATTCTTGAATTCAATATGACAATTATGGTTTATAACAAAAGTTTAGGGTCCGATATAACACCTAATCAAACAAAAAAGTTGGGTCATTCAGCTCAAATTTTCTCCAGGGTAGCCATTTTGAAAACGGGTGAATTTCGCAGTAAATATTCTCAAAAATCTTAAATGTTTACCTGTTAATTATTATTAGACTACCTGAACTTTTGGGAAAAAAATCAATCGGACTTACGAAATTGATATCAACATTTCTTATTGATAGTTACCTATCAGGCTACATATCTATTTTCTCGCTTCATAACATACTGGCCAATCAGTGGCTGCAAGACATTTTATCCTTGGCTCAACTTTCTATACACGGGGCTGTTTCAAAAATATATTTTTTCAATTGGTTGGTTGTTCCCTATATAATAAAAGATGGGTAAATGGGCGAGGAAGACCCCTTTTGGGATGACATAGGGGGATCTGAACCCTCGGGGGGAGATTGTTAAGATGCCGAGTGTTTGGGAACTAAACAATCTCCCCCCGAGTGTGCCGAGTGTTTGGGAACTTTACAATTTCCCCCCGAGGGTTGAGATCCCCCTATCTCATCCCAAAATGGGGTAAATGATTATTTTTCTCTTATCCTGTTTTCCAATCGTAATGTGAACGAGTCCAAACGTATGTAAACAACAACACGTGGACGGCCGATGACTGTTGTGATAAGGCTGCAGCAGACGCTTTACACCGGATCTAATTAAAATCTAGATGGCCATTCTCACTACGTTACATGAACATGAACATGTAACGTAGTGAGAATGACCATCTAGATTTTAATTAGATTGCTTTACACCTTACGATGTTGATTTCATACAAAATATAGTTCCGATAAGCTTGTCAAAAAGAACACTAAACACTCAGTTAACTCTGATAATTATTACTTATTTTAATTTCTTTTGCGAATAATACTGATATTTAACATTCAAACGTTCCGGGTCAGGTCATAGTGACGTCACCCTATCGGGAACAAGAGCACGTGTAGCTTGTCTTTTCCCTAGGGTGAGATAAGAAAATCTCACCCGGTAAAACTGCGGATATCCCTGTCCAGGGTAAGAGAAAATGGGTTCTGTTACCCGACCTAAACAAAACAAATGTTTTATTCCTGGTTGATTTCAGATTCAGAGCTCACTCACAGGACTGGTTAACTCATCGCTTAATATAAATAGGTTGCCATTCAACTATGTCCAGGTATAGTGACACCGACTGTATTTAAATGTAAACGTGTTTTACAGGCCAATGTCAGAAGTACGGCACGTCTCCAAAATGGATTGTACGCTGTGTTCATAGAAGAATATATGAAGTTATTTCCACGGGAACAATTTCATATTTTACGCTTAGAAGAATATTCCAAAAACAAGACTGGTGAAATGAAAAAGATATTTCGATTTTTAAATCTCCGTAAGTATTTAAAACTCATTTGATACCCATACCTAATATATAGTGTTAAAATGTCATTGTTATCCCCCGCGAAATGCGTTTGCGGGGGATATTAAATTGGGCTCCGTCCGTCCGTGCGTCCGTCCGAGATTCTTTTCCGGGCTATAACTCCATAACCGTTCAACACAGCTCCTTGGAACTTTCTGTATATATCAGACTAGTGCCATAGTTGTGCCTTTTGCTATTGCGGACCTTCCATTTTCGGTATGTTTTCTGTCACCATGGAAACTTAGTCAAAATACCAAATTACTGTTTCCTTTTGTTTCCAGGCTATAACTCAACAACCGTTCGACGCAGCTCCTTGAACATTTCTGTATATATCAGACTAGTGCCCTAGTTGTGCCTTTTGCTATTGCGGACCTTCCATTTTCGGTATTTTTTCTGTCACCATGGAAACTTAATCAAAAATACCAAATTACTGTTTCCTTTTGTTTCCTGGCTATAACTCCAAAACTGTTCAACGCAGCTCCTTGAAATTTTCTGAATATATTAGACTAGTTGTGCCGTTTGCTATTGCGGACCTTCCATTTTCGGTATTTTTTCTGTCACCATGGAGACTTAATCAAAAATACCAAATTACTGTTTCCTGAATAACTCATACTTTGAGCTTGATATATACATGTATTTGGGTTTTCATACCTACTGCGGGGCGCGGGGGATAATGCCAAGCTTTGCGGCTCCTTGTTAAATATCTTAGATGGTTTCCATTTGTATTTGTTTCAGGTGACAGTGAGGTACGCTTTACCTTTACACGTAGAAACAAGGGTTCGAGGAACAAAACAGACATGCTTCCAGAAACAAAGGCTTTGTTGACTAAATTCTACAAATCTTACAATGTTCGACTGGCAGATTTACTTAGGGATAGAAAATTCATGTGGATTGACTAGACATCCAAATCTCTTTTTCATCCTGATATAAACAGTTCAAGTTCACATTTTATATAAGATGTACTTCTTATTTTCTAGAGATTGCCTGTGTGTTAACAAATTCATATTGCTTTAGGGAACGAGGAGTAAACGTCGGAGTTAATGTGTAAAACGAGGCTGCGTTTTAGCAGTACATATTGATTAAAAATGATTGATTAAGCTGGTAGTAAGCGAGTCTAATACCAATCTAATTAAAATCTAGATGGTCATTCTCACTACCTTACATGAACATCTAACAACATCCCATACGGGGTCACGTCAGGGTGACCTTTTGGATTAGCCAATCAAATGACTACTTCCAGAATCTTGGAAGTGAATTTTATATGTCCGAATTAGCATGACTATAGTGCATAGGTTACATCATCTGTCAATTTGTCATTTCGTCCTACATAGCATATAGCTATATACAGGCTGTGCCGAAATGGTTTGCTTCCGATGCATGCTATGACGAAATGGTTTGCTTTGATTTCATCGACAAATAGACAATTCGCCCTGAAAGTGACATACACATATCTCAAAGGTCACCCTGATGTGACCCCATATGGGATGTTGCTATATAGCTATATGCTATGTAGGACGAAATGACAAATTGACAGATGATGTAACCTAATCCAAAAGGTCACTCTGACGTGACCCCATATGGGATGTTGCTAGATGTTCATGTAACGTAGTGAGAATGACCATCTTGATTTTAATTAGATTGGTCTAATACTGACGAGTCGGTAATTTCGTAGGCTGTTGAGAGGCAAGTCCGAGAATGCATGAGCTGGTCTGAAAGTGTCCTGACCTGATCAGTCCGTCCCCTGGTTCGGTCAAGCAATCAGCTGTATTGGTCAACCATTCAGTTGGGTTTGTCAAGTGTACAAGTTAGTGGTTATATTACGTTGATATCAACACAACACGGTATTGATTGAAAGAAAGAAAATAGAAAGTTAGAATGTAAGTTGAAGAGCTAACGAGTTGATCAGCCAGTGAATAAATGAGTGAGCTAGTGAATCATTAGTGATTAAATCAGTGAGCTTATTAGTCTTTAGTGAGTAATTCAGTAAGAATGAGCTAGCGAGTCACCAGTAAGAAAATCAGCGAGTTGTTAATGCGGATAATAATGAAATATGAAATCGTTCATGGAGTAAATCAATAAGTCAGTCAATGTAACATTGTGAATATTTCCGTGCAGCACGGAGTGGTTCTTAACAGAAACGTTATGTGATTATGTTATACAAGCATATCTTTTAAAGGCTCAGTAAATTGAAGCTTAATTAACTCAACCAACTTAATTTCAGCAGTTTGTGTTTTTAAAGTACGTAGTGCACTGTTTCTGCAAGGAAGAGACACACATAAGACGGGTGTTTTTCAGTGAGGTAGCACTATAAATCGGCAAGTTCCGGCCTATCACAAGGAGACATAATACAAACATACCGCAGCCTCCCAAAACAAATGCGCACTCCCCACACGCATGCATATCGCACGCACGGTAGGCCGTCCTTGAATGACCTAAGCTGTTGAAAGGACGTTAAACAAAAGACACCAAACCTAACCAAATCATAGGGGAGGGGGTATTTGTCAATTGGAAATTCGATTTGAAAGTCCGTTTTGCTTGATTACATTACATGACATTACTTTATTTCCATCTATAATAAAACATTTTCAAAAAGGATTACAATAAACATAAATTCACAGTGTACCCAATAATCCTTTATTTATATTGCCCCTATCTCATTTCCTGCGTCAGATCGTTTATCTCAAATAATTACAAATTCATCAATTAGTCATTTCCATAATCCATAGTTCATTGTGGCCTTTTTTCGATATATTCCAAAAACACTTTTTCACGAAATGGTATCTTTTGAAACATTCGGTGAACTGGTGGTGACGATACAGGAAAGTGCCACTGGTGGATAAATAATGATTACCGCAAAACATTAATTTCGTAACACACCAGGCTTTTTGCGGTGGTTCAAATTCGATTCGAAAACTGATTTGTAGTAATTTGTAAACTATTATGCATCACAAAATAGTTGTTATGTTTGGAAGGTCCGATGGCGATGTGAAAACGCATTTCCTATTCATATGAAAACCAAAACCATAGAACGGGAGTTGGTGTGCCATTATATAAAGGTCGAATCCGTATGTACGTCTTTACGTCTACAAGCAGGATCTTATCTTTTCTCTTCTTTCTGAACAACTTTCTTCTTCCTAATGTCTCCCTTGACAATGCCTCACTTTTTGCCTTTAGTTGAGCGTTCGCCCCTGTGAGAAGGCTTTGGGCCCTGTCCCCTAGCCGAGACATACCAGATCATACCTATCACAAGGAAACTTGACACGAACATACCGCAGCCTCCCAAAACACACATACGCACTCACCACACGCATACATGTCGCACGCACGGGAGGCCGTCCTTAAATGACCTTAGCTGTTAATAGGACGTTAAACAAAATAAACCAAACCAAATCACAACACATTTAACCTTATTTTATTTTTTCTGTTCCGAAATATTCTATCTTTCCTGTCGGCTCTTTTTGTTCTTTGTCTCCTTGACACCCGTTCTTGTATGACCCTGGTTGTTGTTGTGCCTTGGATCCTATGCGCAAATGATCCTAGCTTTTGAGAGGACGTTGAAATTTGTAAACCTTTTCACGAATGTGGCATGTACAATGCAACTGTGTGATATGTATTGCAAATCATAAAGATGTTTCAATTAATCAAGATATCGTACACTTTAGCAAGCGATGCAAGAGTTCGCCTGGGATCAATTTTAGGGCCATTTCTATTTCGAATCTTAATACATGACATTGTTTAAGACATAAGTTGTACTATGAAGTTCTACCGGAAAATTTATGTGAGGTCGCAAACATGGCTATTTAATTTAACCATTACACATCCGTACCAATGACTATAAGGAAGAAGATTCGATTCACCCCTCTTTGTTGATGAATACTATTTCTCATGAAAGAAGTCAAGTGCAACTAACACCTCGTATCTCTATTTCGACAAACGCAAGTTGGATTGACCATATACAAATGTACATTACGTTATTTGTAATGCCTCTAAAAATTAAGTCTACCTAGGAATCTTCAATTTAGTATTGACAGGAAGTGTCTTCAAACAATATATTTTACTTTCATAACACCGCGCTGTATAGAATATGATGACATTATTTGGTACAAGAAAACGTTTAACCAACGTCAGATGCTAGAAAATATATACAGCTCGAAACAGCCAGAATCATGACTGGTACTCGTAAACTTCTAGCTGTTGATAGGACGTTAAGCAAATAAAACCAAACCAAACCAAATCAAGAATTTCTATCTAGAATTATCTAGTATCATAAAATTGTCCACAATCAGTGCACATCTTTCCTAACTAATGTTTTACCTGCTCGTCAGTCTAATCACAGGCATCTGCTTCTGGTTCGTATTAATAAAAATAATATTAGCCCTACTCTTACTATATCAACAATTTGTAACATTCGAAATACCGGAAGTGGGGTTGAGCTTCGATTCACTTCAAATTTAATTTCAATCCGATTAAAATATAAAATGTACGTAAACTTCAATAACGTATCTTGGTTTAGACTCCTTAAATATCAATGCATGTTATTCTTTTGTCGTATGAAAATGATTTAAAGATGAGAAGATGGATCAAAAACGATCGTGATAGACAACGATGCATCGACTTTGGAAAGGAAGTAGTCTGTAAATTTAGAGTGGTTTGCAGGGGGGCAGTCTGATTGGTCGACAACTTTATGAATAAAACTATAATTATCAACCAATCAAGTCTACTTCTGTTCCACAGTCGATGCATCGTAGATATAGTATAAGTAGGGGAAAATATTTTTTCTATTAAGACTAAACAGAATAGACGCCTGTGGTCCAATATACATCATAATAACACCTGAAGAGCTAACATGTTTTGTCTAGTAATTTGTCGAACAAATCTCTGTCTTTCTCTTGCCTTTCTCTGCTGCCTTATGGAACGCACTGCCGATGATATAACTGTTGCATATACCAGTGGTAGAAGAGAGACAACTCTTACAAAAATATAAGACTCTTGCAACCTTATATGTAAATAGAATTTGGAATTTTCTTGAAGACAGATTTGTCATAATATTTTGTTTACAAGTGTTGTTTTTTTGACAAGTGGTTGTTTACAAGATGTGTGTTAGAGAATTCAAGATAAGAGATGGTTGGTTGGAGAATGTACTTGAAAGATTTGGCATTATTAGTAAAAATATCAGGAGAGACAAATTGTTATTCAGAACGTGTTTACAATTGTCGAGGAGAGCTATATGAATTATGTTGGATCATTAATTGTCTGATACGGAGAACTGATTTACACCTGTTAAGTCTTTGAGATAGGGGAATTTACAAATTCATTCACTTGCTAAGTTCTGATAGTGATAATCATTCACCTGCTTTAATCGATTGGCTTCATTTAAATGTGTGGCTCCTCATGGGGTATGGATATTATACATAATAATAATAATAATAAAATAGTTTATTAAAGTGTCACATATTGATCAACATAAATATACATACATTCATTAAAACATTTGATCAATATCCAGCCAATGAGTTTTGACTTATGAGACAACTAAAATTTTGTTCTATTTACAAGTTAAGATTCTTCATTACAAAATACATACTTAATCAAATACATTATGATTCATATTCTATCAAGTCATATAAACGTCATGTTAAAGTTAAATATATTGCAATTGTTACTAAAATACGGGGTAAAATGGTCTACTCGAAATCATCACATTAGTAAGTATATTTGTAGACAAACATGTATTTAAGTAGTTGTAAAAAGTTTTCTTCTGGTCTGCTATAAAAACGGTATATATCACTAGCTATAGTTTGTTGGATCTCCTGTTTTCATCATATTTAAAAACTTTGCATCACTGTCCATTGCGTAAAAAGTGTCAATATATCTAGAGCAAGTAAGGAACATGTTATATCTTATGTCTTCGTATAGTGTACAGTCTATCAAAAAGTGTTTTTCTGTCTCTACTGTGTGAAGATCACAAAAGGAGGTGGTGCATAGGAGGGCTAAATCGGCCCACGGCGATTTTTTTCCCGGAAACATATTTTTGTCAAAAGCATAATATCCCCGATTATGTGGGAGGAATTAATTTCCATTCCTCAATGTATATATTCTTTTTTTGGTGATTTCATTATTTCCCCATCAAACTGCATAAGAAGCTAATGTTTTGACCACTAATTATTATAGAACACATTTTTATTTCCTATTTGTGAAACAAATTCACCCCATTTGTTTAAGGTTTAATTTTGTATATGAATCATCACGCTCCGTGACACTAAAATTAAATTTCAGCCTAATTGGATGTCTTCTTTGTGAAAATCATTGTTTTTAACTTTTCATTTAAAGTCTAATACCACAAAGTTATTAATGGAGTACTATCAAAATTTCCGGTTAGAAATAATCTATGGATATTCATAAACATTTAATGAAACAAATTTATTTTGTGAATTACTGGATATGCCAAGATTTTATTATGTTAAATGCATACACCCCAAATTTTGGACAACATATCAAAGTACCGAAAGTACTGAAAAATGTAGAGACAAATGCTACAAAAGGTACATCAAAACGTTCGATTAAACATTATTTTACTGCTTTACTGCTTGTGTCAGACAGGGTGCTCCTTTGTAACCTTTGGTTTTTTAATACAATTTTACTTCATGACCTTTCTTTGTATCTTTTGTTATCCAGTAATTTTTGATGATTTTTTTTTGGTTGTGTATTACGATTAATATGCAAACATGTTTTTTAAAAGCAAAATTTGATAGTACTCCAACGATTATTACATTTTATCTACTTAACAAATAAAAGAAAATTTCAAGAAGGTACATTTTTTACTGATAATTTTGTTAAAAAGCTGTAATTACACTTTCTATTATACAAATTCATACTAAACACACATGTTTTTATAAAATATAACATCACATGAGACTATCAATGCAATATGAAATTGATCAAGTACTTTTGTACGAGAAATATATTGAATTTAAAAGGGAGGGTACACATTTTTTACAGAAATCATGTTAGGTGGCACTGCGTATACAGCATTTGCCAATTTTCGTTTTAGTGTCTAAAATGACATGTATTTGGTAAAAGTATATCATAATATCATGCATAAAATAAGATTCGGCCGTGGGCCGCCATGCACCACCTCCTTTACAGTCTTTCCTGAAGTGGGGTCGGCGGCCTGTAGTATCGTCCCGTCTCCACGGCGAGAGGTAGACACCCGGCGCGAAACATTGCAATGTCCGTTTTCAAATAGCTCTCCACTTTAACGGTATCCTTGAATTGTCTATAGGTACGTAATTTGTTTCCATCTATATTGTTTCTGTCGTCAAAAAGTTGTTTTCTCCATTCTTCATCGTCCAGGTTTTTGAGTTTGGTTGATATATGTTTAATTACACAGCGGGTTGTAATATTAGTATTTGTAGCTAAGTCGTCCGCGTCTACCTGTTAATTATATTTTGAACAGAATTACACCAGCCTTTACGTTGTGTTGTTGACCATCGTGTGATTTTCCTAAGTGTACGATTTTCTTCTATCCTATGTATCCTGCATAGTAAGCGAGCACTCACGATTTTCTGTTTATGGAAACAAGAGGACCAACCCATATCGCCTCGTGTGGCAATTTTTGATGTGTATTTACCAACACCAAGAAAGAAACGACACGCTTTGTTTTGTACGGTGTTGATAACAGAATACTCCTTTACTCCCCAGATCGCACTTCCGTACATGAGTACTGGCTCAACTACAGAGTTGTATAGTTTCGTAAATACGTCATATGTCATACCTCCTTGGCTCCACTACAGAGTTGTATAGTTTCGTAAATACGTCATACGTCATACCTCCTGTAGAAATGTGTTTTCCGATCAGCGCACCCAACGCACGACTGGCTGATTTAGCTAATTCTTTGGTCGCTTTTTTTAACGTTACAAACTCGTCTAACCACAATCCTAGGTATTTGTACGAATCCGCTATTTCTAATATGTGTTCACCGCAGTAGAATTCTCTTTCCGTTTTAATCACTGAGGGGTTTCTAAAGTGAACTACTTTTGTTTTTGTAGGATTAACATGTAATTTCCAATCACGACACCAGTTTGAGACGATATCGAGTAGCGACTGTAACTCCGTTTCGTTTTGCGCGATAACGGCTATGTCGTCCGCGTATAGTAATATGTTGAGAATGACGTCATCTAGTGGGATACCGCAGCCGGACTCTTTTATTTTGATAGCTAAGTCATTTATATAGATGAAGATCAAACTTGGCGATACACTGCAGCCTTGTTTTACACCGGATGTCACACTGAACCATGGGGTATGGTCGTCATTGTACGTCCGTATATAGTGACTGTATAGCTTTCAGAAAATTCCCGCCAATTCCTGCACCTTGAAGTTTGTACCACAATAGGCTCCGATCCACCGAGTCGAAAGCTTTACGCATATCAATAATACAAACAAACGTCGACTTTTTAGCTAGTTTTCTGGTATTGATGATAGAGTAAAGCGCGTAAATGTGTTCCTCGCAACTACGACCCTTCCTAAATCCATTTTGTTACGTCACACAAGACGTCGTTCTGTTCCATCCAAAAACTCAGCCGCGCGTTAAGGACGTTGCAGTATATCTTACACGGTACAGAAATAAGACAGATTCCTCTGTAATTTAACGGGTCTCTCCTTTCCTCGGACCCACGTTTGTATATCGGGTTGATTATGCCTTTATTCCATTCCATAGGTACCCTACCTAGTTCAAAGCATCCTTTACATATAATATATAAAAGTTCAATAGCGGTATCATTCTTCAGAACCTCCGCAGGTATATCAATTCCAGCGGCTTTGCTCAGTTTCGCGGAGTCTATAGCTTTTACTATTTCGTCACGAGTGATGGGAGAATTCAAGCTAGTAGTGTCAATATTAGGCCTCTGGTTAAATTCAGGATCATGTGCTACCAGTGGGGTGTCAACAGGAACTGATGTATACAGATTTTCAAAGTCATTTATCCAGAACTGCGTCCCTGTTATTATTAGGTTCCCCATTATCTCCGATTATTTCCCATGGGGTACGTTTCTTCCTTTCATTCGCTATGCCTACACTGCCTATATGTTTCCAAAAATCTTGGGGATTATCTCCAACTAATTTGTCGTGAACTTTACGTCGTTCTGAACGTTGGTACTGTCGTTTAAATTGACGGTTAAGGCGGTCAAATAATTTCCGCTGTTTACAGAATTCCGCTTTCATAGCTTTATTCTGAACACTATTCCCCTTGTAAGATAACCGTGCTTTTTCCGCTCCTTGTACTCTATCCCACTGTGTACGGAGTGTTTCATTCCAATATGGTTTATACCTAGTTTTCCCACTGCTCCCCGTGTTATATGGTTTTAAAGTAGGTAGTTGTTCCATTTCGCTTTTTATCAGACTAGTAAAGTCGTCGTACGCGTCCTGGATGTTGTTTACTTCGATGCTACGTTCTATCCGTTCAATGGTTTGGTTGACCTGTACCTGTATGTCTGCGCGTGAAAGGAATGTGCGCGTCACGTGCTTTGTATTGTACCTGGTGGGCTGCGCGTCCTTGACCTGTGGCGTTGGTGTTACCTGTGCAGCCGTACGGGTGTTTAAACACAACTCACATGTTAACACGTAATGGTCAGGGGTGCACAGGGGGTGAAAATTAGTCTGATTGATAATGTTGGACATGGACATGATATTAAACGTTTCTATACTGTCCAGCTGTTCATACGGCACGCACATGTAGTCGACAACCGATTTGCCTATAGATGAAACACATGTCCAAGAGTGATCTTTAAATCGTCCGTTTAGCATGCAGAAGTTGACATCAGTCAGGAAATTTAAAAACAAGTCCTCATATCTATTTTCTGTTTCATCGATAGTTTGACGTGGACGCACGGGGTCCACTCCTTCTATGAAATCGGTATTCGTTCCGCAGCGAGCGTTAAAATCGCCCAATATAAACAGTTTGCCCTTGTTTTGGTTGCAGTAAACTTGTTGTGATAAATTATCGAAGAAAACCAGACCGTCCGTAACACTCGAGGAGCTCGAAGGGGGTAGATAACACACAAAGAGAAATCACTGTTTTTATCTGTGATGTGGATCCACAAGATGTCATCTACACTGTCGTCTAATTTAGTGACGTTATAATTGTCTAGTAGTGTATCTTTGATTAAAACACCTACCCCTCCTGCACCCCGGATAGCTCTCCGATTGACTCGTAATCTGTGTTTACCTATCCACGTGTACCCAGGAATGTCGAGCTTTTCCTCATTTCTCAAGAAGGTTTCACATAATGCCATGCTATCACAATCGGAAGTTTTTAACACCACATCTCGGAATTGGGAGTTATCGTTCGATTTTAGTGACCACCCGCGACAGTTCCATACTCCAAGCCGCAGCTTGTCCTATTTTGTAACGGTCGGGCCCCTTCGTGGGGCTTCTTGGGGTTTTTTTACAAGTCGATCTCCCACGAATTTAAAGTTGTCCATTTGACCCACTTCTTTTAATAATGTTCTCATATTTGCCTTGTTTGCTCTAGTTTCGCGTGAAATGTCATTGTCTATGTACACGTTCTGGTATTTTTGTTGTTGCCTCAGTGTGCTTTTGTTTTTCAAAATCTTATTTTTATTTTCAACACTGTCAATCTCAGCGATTACTACGCCGACGTATTTTCCTCGCGGTTCTGTCCTAACTGCGGATTTCACTACCACGTCCGCTAGTGCTAATCCGTCTTTGAGAAGTGCCGACACCTTGTTTACTGTTAATTGTGTGTTTTCTTATTCACTTTCTTCGAATTCCAAATTTTTAATGACGATTTTCACATATTGGCTTGTAGATTTTACGGAAGTGTTCGACTGTTCTAAGTTGTCTTCCATTTCAGTGACCTTGTTTTGGATGTCTCCTATTTGTGTGTGTAGTTCCTCAATTTCCCCGTAATTTTTTCTTCAATTTTATTATCGATCAAAATTAGTTTCCAGATCGATAATTCTAGACTCTAGCCTTTCTGTCGACCTCCGGAAGTCCGCGGACAGTGCTGATATCATTTGGATTATCACATAATCTTTACTATTTTCAGTTCTAGGTTTTTTAACTTCATACCTTTGTAACTGTTCTTCTGTATCCTCTAGTGTCCATTTAGTCCCGGTCGGGGTCGGTGAGTTTATAGACGTGTTCATATTTCCGCTGCTAAGTGTAACCCGGTTGGGTATCGTCGGTGTGGTCAGCACGGACTCAACGTAGTCCTTAGCGCCATTTGTACTGAGTGGCGCACAGTGATTGGTTTGATTTATTTTGTTTAACGTCCTAGTAACAGCTAAGGTCATTTAAGGACGGCTTCCCGTGCGTGCGACATGCATGCGTGTGGTGAGTGCGTATGTGTGTTTTGGGAAGCTGCGGTATGTTCGTGTTAAGTCTCCTTGTGATAGGCCGGAACTTTTGCCGATTTAAAGTGCTACCTCACTGAAGCATACTGCCGAAGACACCCAGCAGCACACCCCACCCGGTCACATTATACTGACAACGGGCCAACCAGTCGTCCCACTCCTTATATGCTGAGCGCTAAGCAGGAGCAGCAACTACCATTTTTAAAGACTCTGGTATGTCTCGGCTAGGGGACAGAACCCAAAGCCTTCCTCACAGGGGCGAACGCTCAACTAAAGGCCAAAAGTGAGGCAGTGTCAAGGGAGACATTAGGAAGAAGAAAGTTAGTAAGAAAGAAGAGAAAAGATAAGATCCCAAATTTAGTCGCCTCTTACGATCATGCAATGGGGGCAGCAGGCACAATTCTTACGCCCTACCTGCAGTCCATATTAATTGTCACTTACACACATTCACCGACACAGTTTTTGGTTTAAAACACAATATAGTCCAGTATAAAAAGTATCCCACACTAGTAAAGTCCAAAACATGAACTAGAATACGTCAAACAGTGACTTTTTTGCAGAGCTGATCACTTCCGACCTTCACTGATCAATACCGGAAGTATTTCCCGAGTATACATGTACGCCCGATGATTCGGTTACCTACCGACTTCGGCAGCGATGACCATACACCCGGATGTCCCTTATTTTGGAAACCGCTTCGCGGTCTTCCGACCGAGTAACCATATAACGGCGTCTTAACGTTATTTGTGTCAAAATTCTTAAAGCTATTTACAATTTATATGTTATTTACTACTTTGACAACATGTATAGCCCTAATGGCTTTATCGTCATCTTATAACAACCAACCGAAGTCCTAGAAATGCAGAACTGAACACCCAGCATAATCCCTTTCCAAACCATTGAAATCTTTTTCTTCCCCCGCGCATGATATATAACTTAGATATGATACTGTTAGTACTGTTCCATAGAAGTCTAGTTATTCTGGCAAAAAAATCGCCAAACCACAAACAAATAGCAACAGAAAGTATCTTTACATTTTTGTCACCTTTGACATGTTCTGTACAACATAAAAAAAATCTAAAAAAATCTAATATGGGGGAAATATTTTTTTACTCGTTTATGAAATAACCCTTACAAAGAAATATTGAATCATATTGATAGGGGTAAGGAAACTAAATTCGTTGTATTTAGTTTTCTAATCAATATTGTAGTTCGTTATAATCTATAACACAATAGTTAAATAAAGCATAAGGTTTTAGGCTACAAAACATGAAAGTAAGTAATAAGGTCAAGGTCACGTGAAGGTCAAAGTTCAAAAAAGAAAATTGATACTGCTCATTTTATCTCAATCTATTGGAAAACATTTTAAATGCCACAATTTTGTTTTCTTTTCGTTCTTTCACCTCTAACATGTTTTAAACAACACATTTACACAATTTAAGAAAATAAAATTGGAAAAATACATACACATTTATGTATCTATAAGTCTCATTTGTGGAAGTACGTAATGCACAACGTCTGGTACGGCAGATGAGCAATCGCCTGAGCTCCAAATAGTTTCCGCCAAAGCCGATTTCTGCGCTGCCATCATGAGGCCGGGTGCCTCAAATAACGAAGAGGGAGAAGCCAGACTACAGTTTTGGCACAAAGAAATAGCAACAGAGAGACACTTGTTTGCTTTAAAATAAACTAGATATCATACTAATCAATGTATAAAAAATCTAAAAAAAATCTAAGTGAGGGAAATAGTAAAATTTAGCGATTTAAAATGGTAAAAATTGCAGCAAAATGTATGGCATATATAGGCCGCCGTAGGACAAAAGAGCTCTCAAAGGGCGGTAACTACATAGAATCTCCTTACAATGTAACCAGAAATGACGAAATCAAAACAAAGCTTATTGGTTCCGTTTGGCGGTTTTCATCAGAAATGGTAAGTGACTTTAATACTCATTGGTCTTATGTTGATACATAGAAATACTGAAATGAAGATTTCTTGTTGTACAGCCTTATTGTTACTATTTCCCAATTCATCGTCTGCTATCGACACTACCGTGTGATCCCGTGTATCATACTTTATACGTAATTTTGTTTATTTGATTATAACTTGTTGTTTTTGATAAAAAGAAATAATAGAAATGAACTATTGTATTGAATATTAGAGGCATTTGTCGGGTTGGGGGGGGGGGGGGGGCGTATTGATACTATAAAACCCTCAGTTTGACCAAAAATAAAATTTATGGAAGTCCATATTCCCGTGTTTGAGAATGTAGTGTCGGTTCATAATTGCAATGTATCTAGTGAAATATTATGCAATTTCCGGGCATTTTCTTCAAAACCAGAGGGCCGACAACAATGTAACTACGCAATGTAACGTCTAAATGTACAATAATTTTTCAAAAGTCCGTCCCATTTTCAAGATGGCGGCCATGACTACCATATATACAATATGTCAGATTTTTTGTTGAAAAAGTAAATTATTTTGGGAAATATTTTCTGTATTTATATCAATTGGGAAAGATTAAATTAACTATATTCTTAATGTAAATGGCAACTAAGGAAAAGACTAAGTGGCCAGTGCTGAAACAATCATAAGTTTCGAAGTTTTTTATAGTAAAAAGTTACACTAGTATGTGGCGGATGCGGGAAATCAAATGCTAGACTAAATCTGCCAAGGTTGAATACAAAATAATCAACCTTTGGTTAGATACAGAGGTTTGCTTTAGTGAATTAACCTTAAAGTTGGCATCAGATCCACAGTTCCACACTACCAAAAGGAGACAAACATGAACACTGCAGACTCCAAATAACATGTATTAATCACCAGACATTTATTTTGACTCAGTAGAAGAGTGTCCATCTTGAGTTTGCAGGGTCCCGGGTTCGAACTCCGGTCTGGCTGCTACATTTTCTCCTTTTCCTGTTACAGTAAAATTCCTGAGGTCCCAACTTCAATCCGTACGTAGTGGAAATAAATTTAATAATAGATCTTGTATCTTGTAATACAAAATAACTTTTCCCAATAGAGCAAAGTGTTATCAACACGAACCCCTGTGCTCAGTACATTAAGCAATGTCGGTCGGGGCACGGGGCATGGTCACAATCTTATCGTTTTGTTAACACTTGAATCATTTTGATACGTGTCTGTTTACTCTATGACTCATAATTAGCCTGAGACACACTTGATGTCTCTTTACCCTTTAATAACTGAGTCGTATGGTAAACAGACAAGCGTTCAAAACGTGAATGTAGTTACAGTGTACGTGGCCCTGTGGTCGGGATAGTTAAATATTCCAAACAGACCAGTCAATTAAAAAAAGTAATTACACTGTACTGTACAGAAGTACAAATATCCCTACATAGAACAATGTCGCAGACAAGCATTTATATAGACAATGGCTGTGAAGATGAAGTATTTAAATGACCATGTGCGTAAACTGTAAAACGAAAGTAGGTCTAGCTCAGCAAGCAGACACTGCTATTTCGCAATGCCTATTCGTTTTATTTGATACGATAGCTATGAATTAAATAAGTGTTACCTTTCATTGTATTCTAGCACACTGGTGTCTCAACAAATAAGGAAAAAGTCATATTCGATAATCTTCTGTTTTTATTATCGTCAAGTTTCTATCGTTTACATATGAACATTTCTTCCGGGTCACGTTCTGAAAGCATGCGCTTCCGGTTACGTCATCAAATTCATTTCCCGCGAATATATTGGGGAATCTAATTATTTTCCCCTTAAAATTAAACGAAATGAAAGAAATAAAGATTATCTAAATAAAAGAAAAGTTATCAGTATTGAATAGAAAATTAAATTCCCTTTGTAACTATTTATTACGATTGACTTACCTAAAGCATAAGCAATCAAAATTAAAATGATTTAAAATTTACTTTTCGCTTCTTTGATAATCTCAAAATTTTTGATCACAATACCATTTAGAAGCTTTGCAGTACTAACTGTTTCAACACACATATGCTTTGATTTCAACAAAGATGGCGACCTGAAGCTGCCAGGCGGTTTGGATTGGAATAAAATTGCGTATATTTCGGCAAGTAAACATCGTACAATGTACCCGTGTGGTCAGATCATCTGATTTTTTCAATACAGAACAGTTGTTGTTTAGTCGCTACGGTCATTAACATAAAAATTCGGATTATTATATAAATACTTATTTAATTATTATAACCCATGAACCAGTCCAGAAACTTGTCATATATAGCATAACTCTTTAGTTTCACCTTCTATGCCACACTCTGTAGAAAGCCTTAGAAGTATCACAGAAAACTAGACAGGTAGGTTGTTTTTTTCACATATTTTATGGTTAATTTCTACTGGTGAACAGTGGAATGGCCTGGTTGGAAACCTGACTGATATTTATATATACGATAATTATCTAACAAATAATTGTATAAATATTTAGCTATTACTCATTCGAACACTTTGCCTGTAGTGCAAAGTAAAGCAATAGGTCTATAATTGGAAGAATTTTGTTAATCTCCCTTTTTAAAAGTCGGCATTACCAGAGCATGTTACCATTGTGTGGGGAAAGATTAGCGACAATGGATAAGTAACTGAATTAGCAGTGTTTTTAAGCATAATGTGACTTATTGTATCATTACCTACAGCTTTATCATGTTTTGATGTCTTGAGTATGTCAGTGATGTCATTTATATTGAAAGGTATGTCAGAAATTAGTCTGTTCTTCATTCAATAATAGATACATCAGTATCGTTGATATTAGTTGATATAGAAACAAAGTAGTCATCGAGTATATCTGTCTTAATGTCGTCGTCCATTTCTATATTTCCAGTCGCAAATCTCAATAGTGGAATAGAATTTGATTTGACAGATGATTTTATTAATCTGCGAACAAGTTTCCAAAATTTTCTAGGATTCGTTTCACTATAATTATCTAAAAGCCCATTAAAGTTCGCATCAAAAAATTCTGTGAATTATTGACTATTTCGTTGTTTTCTAAATTTTGAGGAGTGTGTACACGTGTCCGATAGAAAAATAGGGTCAAGGAGTGTACTGCACGTGCGTTCTATTCTTGTCAGTCTGTCTATTGCATTAGTGAAGTGGAAATGATTCATAATATCCAAGCGAGACTGATTAGTGTCTACTGTTAGAAGGTCAACATTTAAATCGCCAAATATTACAACATATGAAGTTTCATTCATGGCTGTTTCTACAGAAAATCGAAAAGAATTCCAGAAAGCTTGTATACAGTTCGGAGGTCTATAGACAGTACATAGTAGATATTTCTTGTTTGGAAACTGGATCTCAGATCCGGATAGCCCACTGCAGGTTGGTGGGTGATTTCTCATATTTCATATCTTTCCGGTCAGGGACATTGGAGAGCACTAGAAAAGGGCAAAATGTGTCCCACTGCGTGATGATCGTAGAAGGCGACTAAAAGACATTTCCGAATTTCTAGCGAACTATTGTTGAATTAGGAGTCGTATTTATTGACGCTCTCCCAACATTAAAATGTCCACTGGCCTGGATGCTTGACAGGGGAAGCCCTTGAGACATCGGTGTATAAAAATAACTCGCCGCATTTATATTTATAGCGATATTTGTCACGCAGTCGAGAACGAGGCTATAACAACGTGCATTGCACATAAACACCACATATGGCCGTTGTTTACATATCGAGCATACGTGAACTTTGTCTAATAATGCTTTCATTTAAACATATTAACCGAATATTCACGTAATACCTAGATAACTGAACAAAATAAACAAAGTTTACATTTAAATACTTAATTTTAAAATGTAGCAATATGCATACAACGAACCATCGATAAAATCTTAGATCGGTGAAGTTGTTCAAAAGTTAACCAGCAATCTAATAGACGTCCGGAAAAATCGGAATTGGAGTCTATTCCTTTTTCTTCTCTCGTTAAGTTCCAACGAATTATTTCCTTTCCTAAGGAAATACTCGGGTTTTGCCGATTCCACACATTTTTGTGTCTTTTTTTTTTTTTTTTTTTTGCAGAATCTGTCTGCGTTTTCGCAGTACCACGCTTGCGGCGTTCCGCCATTTTGTATAGACTGTAAAACCCGCCCTTGAATTGTGGGACTAATTTTCAGAGAAACTTGGTCCGGCAGCCAGTTATTATTTTTGGGAAGTCCCCGTATACTTTCATAAATACACATTTTCTTTCAGTTTCTGATTCACGATAATCTGTAAGGTATTATCAAGTCCGAAAACTAAAAAGCTCAAAATGTAAACATTGATATATGTTTCTTCGTGAGTATGTGGCTTTAAAATTCGGTAAAACAGCGTTCCCGGTGTTCATTTTATAGAAAAGGGTGAAAGAACTATGTATGTGACTATGTGACAAAAATCAACCCGCCTGCGTAAATTGATGAACAAAATATTGTTCTTCTGGGTGTAAAAAGTATGCTTATGATCGTTGAACATATCGATACTTTTTTCAGCAAAGTCTTGATATATGTAAATGGTGTCGGGGTTAATATTCATGAGCTCTACCTGTAATGTCATTGTCTTGTTATTTTGAGGCCCTTCGTATTACTCTTTCCTGTGTGTAATTATATATACATTTACATCTCTGAGACGACACTAAATTCTGCAGATTTGCCCGTCCAAGTCCGCGTTCGTAATCCGTATACATGAAAATAGGAAATGTCTAATAATGGGCCACCAGCAGAATCGAACGAAGACTTTGTTACGTGTCTTTTATGTAGGGGACATTGAAGAAACCAAAATAGATCTTCTGTCCCTAATTTAACACTTTGGATCTTAAATCTTTCCGTTCTTTCCTCCTTACTCTGTCTGCAAAACCAAAAGAAAATCCGAATATTGTTTAATTGATACGTTTTTTTAGCTAACTAGCATCCGTTGTTAGCTCACCTACCCGAAGGGCAAGTGAGCTTATGCCGTGGTGCGGCGTCCGTCCGTCCGTCCGACCGTCCGTCCGTCCAGCGTCAACTTTTCATTTAAACAACTTCTTCTCAATAACCAAGAGGCCCAGGGACTTGATATTGGGTCTGTAGCATGCTGGGGTGAAGGGCTACCAATTGCGTTCAAATAAATGACATGGACCTTCATTCAAGGTCACATGGGTCAAATAGGCTATAATCTTCAAACGACTTCTTCTCGATAACAATAGGTCCAGGGACTTGATATTGGGCCTGTAGCATGCTTGGGTGAAGGGCTACCAAGTTTGTTCAAATAAATGACCTTGGCCTTAATTCAAGGTCACATGGATCAAAAAGGCTATAATCTTCGAACGACTTCTCAAACACCAAGAGGCTCAGGTACTTGAGGTTGGGCCTGTCTGTAGCATGTTGGGCTACCAAGTTTGTTCAACTGAATGACACTGACCTACATTCAAGGTCACAGAGGTGAAATATTTTTAAATCTTGCCATAGCCGAGAGTCACCAAGACCTGATATTAGACCAATAGTATGCTGAAATGAAGGACTATAATAGTTAATATTTATTGACATGAATAAACCTAGCTTACTCTGATATTTGAATAAATTGGTTATCAGCATAGTATCTGCAGAAATGGCCTCAATCAACTGGAAATTTGCTGTAGAGCCAGGTGAGCGATACAGGCCCATTGGGCCTCTTGTTGTATTATATGAAAATTGAATATGGAGTCGTCAAGTCCTGAATAGCAACATGTAGTTCTACTGTAGAATATACATCTCAATATTTCACTTTACTTCGTAAATCACAGTGATCAAAGTAATAAAGGTACCAAGAGGAATTATGTTCAGAAATCGGTCTTTCTACCATTGTGAGGCTTCCGAGTGCCGACATGTTGGACATATTTTAACAGAATGATGCTGTCCTCGACGAAACATGGGACTTTGATTATAACTGAGAAACATTGACCTTGGATTTGACAAATATTCTACAATTTGTAGTTTTCACAAAAATAATTACATAATCCGCTACATCAGATAGTTCGCATTTATAATACACTCAGGATATAAAGCCACTAATGACATTTGACTATCCTCCGTTTATAAATGAAACGACCTTTCAAGTATAAGTGGTTTTATGAAAGAAATTGATCGCACCTGTTCTTATCTCACCTGTAGTACAATACATACATTACACCAAATATTTATTACGATCGCCTTTAGGTGCCATTAGAATATGTAGCATAATCAGTGACGAAGTTACGGCTACTGAAACATTGGTCGTACAATGCAAATATATTGTCGGCGTAGACACATAACCTGCATTCAATAACTCAACATTCTCCAGAAAAATGTTCTCGCTCGCCATAATTTTATTTTACTTTTGTTTCTACAGTTCTGTGACATCAACCGAGGAACCGTGTCGCCAAGGTGTTAACTGCCTTCTACCGGACTGTTTCTGTAGTACGTTAGAACATCAAATGGGCCGGAATCACATCCCTCAAATGGTGTATTTTGGATTTGATGATGCATTGAATCCGGAGAGTGTTCAACACTACGATTTTCTCTTTGGGCGTAACCGAACCAACCCCAACGGCTGTCCAATAAGCGCCTCCTTATACATTTCACATAAAAACACGAAATACGATATAGCAAAAATGTACTACGACCGTGGATTCGAACTGGCCGTACACAGTGTGACTCATTCGGGCATTGATACCTACACAAAGTTACTCCAAGAAGCTCGTGATCAACGGAACAACATTGCTAATTTGGCTGGTGTCCCTATTGACGAGATTGTCGGATGGAGGAGTCCTAATTTGGTTACGGCAGGTGACGGACAGGCAGCCGCTCTCCAATCCCTCGGGTACACGTATGATATTTCATGGCCTTATAGAAAACTTCGAATGAATGATAAGAACTTGTGGCCACTTACATTAGATTATGGTTGCCAGATTTCAAAAGAATGCCCTAAGCAAAAAAATAAAGGATTTTGGGAGATTCCGGTGAATCCCGTTACATGGAAGGATGAACAATTTTGTGTCTACACTGATGGTTGTTACAAGCGACCTAATAACACCGAGGAAGCTTATAATTTCATCATAGATAACTTTAACAGGCATTACCAAGGCAACCGCGCACCATTCGGAATACATATGCACATGGGTTGGTTTTTTCAGCCATATACAAGGACAGGTATGGACAGGGCAATCCAGGACATGCTGAAGAATGAAGATGTATACATTATAACTGCCAAACAAGTACTGGAGTGGATGAGGCACCCAACTGATATATCCGAGATCAAACATTTTATATACTGGCATTGCGATGAAAAAATTAATTCATCACAAAGAAATACAGAAGGCAAACATCTGTCCAAAGTTCTTTTTCTTGCAGCTGCATTCAGTTGTCTATCTGTTGGAATAGTGTATTGGTTGATAACAAAGAGAGGTAAAAACTATACACCATTGCGGCAGTATTTGGCTGTCGACGAGTACAAGGACATTGCAATCTAATACCGGTATTTATTACACTGAAGATCGTAAAACTGCTTTATTTTAAATGTGTAGTCAATATATATCTAAGTCAGGGTATTTACAACTCTACATACAAAGGATAAATAAAGTAAATTGTAAAATAAATCAACGTTTTTCCCAGTAATTATCTAGTTCATTTAAATTATGAGCACACTTAATTTTCTGTTATGTTATTCCACACCTTTATAGCACGTAGTAAAAAATCAATTTTTTCCTCTTTATAAGTAGCACTGTTAAGGGTATATTTTGAGAGAAATTCTGTTTCCGGGTCGTTTGGAAACATTTATACATAACTTCAAAAAGCCGGTAACATCGCGATATTTTTCATGGATTACTTTATATAATTCCATCATGTCTCCTCGCTGGGTTCTGAACGATAATGTTGGTAAAATTAGGCATTTCAGTCTATCCGGGTTTGACAAATGTTTTACTTCGGCGACCAGTTTTGTTGCCCTTCTTCTTAAACCTGCCTTATTTTTATCCGTTTAGTTTGTTTCATATGGAAACCAAAGGGCGCTTGCGAAATCAAAATGACTTCTTAAATGATTTGAATAACAAGATAAATGTTTCCTTGTACAAATTTATAAATGCTCTTCTTATAATTGCCATCATCGTATTTGCTCTTTTGATTTTATTCAAATATATGGTTTTGAAATTCAAGATTGATATCAATTACATGTACTACATTACTACATTTATTAAATCTTTTTCCGCTTCCGAATTCTTGACCTTAGCTGTTAATAGGACGTTAAACAAAATAAACCAAACCAAACCAATCTTTAGAGTTATACCCGCAAGATGGTTTGTGATTTCATTAACAGTGGTTCTTTCTATGTGCATTTGAACACATTTCCTGGGATGCAGTTTTAACGGTCATTTTACCAATCGATAGAGATCTTTCATCAGTGATAACATTTTAGTGCCATCTGCGAACAAGCACTCCTCCAAATCCTTCGAAATCTTGAAGGTCATTTATGTAAATGACAAATGTTATTGGACATCGGCCCTTTTGAAGATGTGACAGGTGTCCATTCTGAGTTATTTTCATTAATAACAACTCGTTGTTTCCTGTCTTTTAAAAAAAATCTGTATGTTGTATTCCATACGCTTTTAGTTTTTGAGCGATCATCTTGTGCGCAACGGCATCCAACGTTTATTTTTCAAATCGGTATAAGTACAATCGACAAGTTTTCCAGTGGTCTGGTCCATTTATGTGGACCTTCAGGAGATCTGCACAATATGACCCCATATTGTTTATTACAGAAAAGTAAGTTGGCTTTCATGTGTTTAACTAAGTGATTCCTTACATTTGTTTCCATTGTTTTGAACACAACTGATGTGAGACTGATGGGCCTGAAATTTTCACGAGTGATTTTTCTGTATATTCCACAATCATGAGCCTCCTTCCTGACTGTCGGTACTTTTCCTGTTTCTATTGAATGTTTATATAGAAATGTCAGTTATGTTGGCCAGCTCCTTGAGAAGCCTAGTGTGCATTTCGTGCGAGCCCAGATATTTATTTACATTAATACTTAATAATGCTTCTTTACTCGTGAGCATCACGCTATTTGTTTCTTTTTTGACATCAGGATTTGAGGCCTATCGCCTCTCTCACTGTCTCTTGTTTTCGTTGTTTTTATTGTAATCTGTATGAAGATCACCTATAGCCGATTTAGTTTTTGACTTCCTATTATATGTATATAGGCATAATGAGGACTACATCACGTTATTGACTCGATGCATTTTATATTTAAAAAAAAGTTTTTAGTTGTTATAGATAAAAGTTTCAGTGCTCAGTTTAATGTACTGATAAAATGTTTATATTTATTTACCTGACTTATCTGCACCATCAATCAAATGTGCACGTTTGTATGATGCATGAATAGGTTTTTATTCTACAGCGGGTCTGGTAGGAAAATATGATTATAAACTCATTTCTGTTTGAAATCATTTCGTGTAACATATATACTTTAAAGTATATGGTTTAAAGGAATTTGAAATAGAGACAACGGACACCATATACAGTGCACTCTGTCCAAACCGGACTCTGTCCAATCCGGATATTTGCCAAAACCGGCCAAATAATCTGGTCCCGAAAATTCCCTTCTTTATTTATAGTAAATAAACTCTGCATAATCCGGACTCTGTCTATTCTGTAATCCGGCCATATATTCCGGCCCCATTCCTTCTGTATACTAGTAAATCTACTCTGTATAAACCGGCGTCGGTCCCATTGATGTTTCCCTGGTAGCTTCAGGGGTTCCCGACGAGTGTTTATACAGTTGTAATTGCCGCACAGGTATATTAATGATTGACCATTAAATGTCATTGTCCACAGGTGGCTACGGCTGGATAAACACCTAAACAGTTGTTAGGTACAATAAAGAATGCATTTTGTCTATTAATACCCATAATGTTACGTGTTTGTAAATGTATCGTAATTAAGAAATTTTCATGCTGGCTGGCTTCCCATTCGCGGACCTCACTACAGAACGTACCCGGATGAGGAAGTCAGAGATGATGGTGACTCCGTTTCTATTATCAACAAACATGGATCTCATGACTACATGACAGCCGATAACATTAAGGACCAATTAGAATTTGAGGCTAATTTTCAGATTGGGAATCTGCACTTATAGAAAGTGTCAGATCGGTTGATTGTTCGGACTCGGTGGAAGGCCTTTTAAAACAAACAACAATCAGTGATTGTTTTCAACCGATGTAACGTACACTGTGTTATATTGACAGTGTTGAATTAAATTATATTATTTAATTCAAAGTTTGTATATGCATGAATAATGCACAATGACATCTTCTTTTTAATACAATGTATATCTTTTTATTTATTTATTTATTTATTTTTTTGCATTCAGCGACGATATCAAGTAGAATCTCTACAATCCGGAACTCTCTACAAACCGGCTTTATTTTGTGGTCCCAAAGGTGTCCGGTTTTAACAGAGTGCAATGTATATACAGTAAGCTAATGCAACACGTTTGTTTTAGCTGTACTAGTATATATATAGACAATGTATTGAAAATAATCCCGGGCATGCCCTTTATTATGTTCCAATCTAAACGAGATTGGGATGCTGGAATCATTTATAGACATGGTTTTATATCAACATATTTGTGTGTTGACTGTGGAGATAAATACAGTATATATATCTACATATATACAAAACAGAGAGATGCAGTTGCAGACTGTGTTTATATTCATTTGATGTTGATAGCATGGCATGCCATGCTAAAGTTTCATACCACAGGCATATCAAAATCCAAATTCGCTACCAATCGTTTCTATATGATATAAAAAGTAGGTTGTCGTATTGAAACCCTGTTGTGGACAATATCCTGTTTATCCAGAATGTAATGTATTCATTTAAGTAAGAACAACGACTGCTGTTCCCTGAACCACTTATTCATCCGTATTCGTACGGAAAATGAAAACTGATCGTCTTGGCAAATTTATTTTTTTTTTTTTTTTAGCTCCACTTTTGTCACATCCTTATATATATTTTATGTACCCGTGGGCCGTAATGTATTGTTTGTTATATGTAATCGTGGGACGTAATGTGTACTGTCAATAAATGGAATTTTCTTGAATGCAGGAAATAACAGTTTTTTAAAATGTATTTTAGAGTTAACCGGAGAATTTTGAATAAAGTAGTGGAAATCACCACGAGAATGCATATCGCTTTCTTCTTTGTATGCCACCGCTGTATATTTTCAAGACGTAATAGCTGCTCATTGACATTCTTGTTCTTAAATATAAGGCGGTAGAAATTAAACACAGCGTACAGAGGCACATCAAATACAGCAACATGTTGCATAGAGGAATGCTGAATTACTGACATCACACGAGCAGCACAAGATCATCAACCGAAGAAATTCGGCTTGGAGTCATCGACAGACATGGTTTTATAAGCAACATCTCGGACGATTTCGTCAAGGCTATGGAAAATCAAGCGTTCACAAAATGAGTTCGTTTTTTTTATTATTATTCCCCTGTGAGGAACAGGTGATATGTTTATTATGAAACGTCTATATGTTAGGAATTATGGTTATTTAAAAGCTGGTTTGAAAACTCATGCAGTTATGCAGGCAGAAATTAACAAAATTCATATTCAACAGCTGTGAGATGTCCCTTACAGCGTCGACGAGTCATGGAAGTGAGGGAAAGGATTTTATAAAGTCCCTAACACCACCGACAAGTTAAATTAGGATGAAACAGCAGTATGACGTCCCTCACATCACCGACGAGCCCCATAAGGACGAACCATCAGTATGATGTCCCTAATATCACCGACGAGCACTAGAAGGACGAAAAGCTGTATTATGCCCCTAACATCACCAGTGAGTCCTAATAAGACGAAGCAGCTGTATGCTGCAGTGTAATTTCATCGGCTCTACTGTATCGAACTTTGAAAATTGCATTGAAAGGTGCTCATCTATTTTGTGTAGACACTGCTGGTTGACTTGGTATCCGAGGTATATCGTAACCTGTAAACTTATATCACGCTTGGATTCTAAACCCAATATTGAAAATTGTTTTCAAATTTATTGAATTATGGGTCTTTTTCACCTTGCTATTTCAACTTATATCAACTAAGCAATTCACTGACGAATATTTCCATGTACTGAATAATTGAATTTTATAGAAGGTTCATCAAACTCGGGTGATTTAGTGCCAAACCGTGTATGCTTCATTCTTTACGGACGTAAGTCCCATTCTATTATACAAACACCTATTTTATATGCAGAATTTACCATTGCATCATTCTGATAAAGAAAATATAATTTCTCAATAAGAAGGCAAATCATTATTAACCCCCGTAACGAAGTTAGGGGCGGTATACTGGAATCGGCTTGTCTGTCCGTCCGTCTGTCCATCCCATAATCTTGTCCGGATAACTTCTACTAAAGTACTGTTCCGATTTCAACAAAACTTGGCATGTAAAATCAGTACAACATGTAGTTGTGCATCCCGTTGAACTAGATAGTTAGATGATGCGTGTATTATTTTTTTTTTTTTGTATAAGCTAGATGATGTATGTTTAAGTTTTATATGTCTATGTTTTTTTTAGAATATAGAGGATATCTAACAGTGTCTTCAGTAATACCAAATATATTTCACGAGTGGGGCTAATATAATATATTTCACGAGTGGGGCTAATATTTTGATATTGTTCACGAGTGCGCAGCACGAGTGAAAAATATCAAAATATTAGCCACACGAGTAATAAATAAATGTCTTCAAAAATAAAAATAAAAATATAAAAAATGATGAGATATCTTGTGCATAAACTATTTACATTTAATGCAATCAAGTGCGACGTTTGGTATTAAACCTTGAACGATGACCCCAATATTCAATCAAATGTAAAACTGAATGGTATGATATGATAGTATGAATAGAGTGAAAATCATACATTCATGAAATGTGACATGAATGCAATGTATTGAAAACTTAATGTTTGTACATACATTATCTGTAGTCAATTCCAAAACATTTCATGGAATTGACTTTCAAGTGTGCGATTTTGATGAAAGACAAAAGCAAAAATGTGGCCCGCCATGTTCATGGGAAGTATTTCGTCACGTGATTGCAATGAAGATATAGAAGAATATTGCCATTGAATAGATGGAGACTGATCTTTTGCTTCTTTTATCATTGTCCTCGCTCCTTTTCCTTAAATCAGCTGAAAAGGGGAGAACATACATCAATCATCTGAGAGAGGCCATGAGTCATGTCCTAAAATAAGGTAGAATTGTACCTTTTTCAATTGATAGAACTGTAGCATGATATTGTCACTGCTGCTGATACTCTGGTATTCTGTAACTTGTAAAACACAAGAGACCCACTCTTCAGACTTCGTCAGTATGGAATAGGGAGTGAAATGCCATCCTGATAGTCAAATTATCTGAGTAACGGACAATAATCTGTATTATACAGCAATAGTGCCTGATCTTTAAAACAGTTCAAGTAAGGTTTTCCCAGGGTTCTGTACCTGGGCACTGCTATTTTGCTTATATCCATGACCTAGCTGACCCCACAGAAACATTTGTCAACTATTTTGCAGACGATTCATTTCTTCGGGATCTTCCTTTGAAATTGAACAAACATTGGATCGCGATTTACAATGCAAAATGCAGCAAAATCCTGCAAAGACTGAAGCAGCCCTTCATGCAAAATTTCACAGGTCACCGATTCGCATCGTCATTTAGGAGTTACTCTATAAATAGTCGAGTCACTATACAATAAATGTTCTTCAGTATATCTATAACACGTCATTCCTCCACGTAGAGGTGACTTAAACAGGGTTTACGGTTAGATATATTTAGAGTAGGAATTTGTGTGGTGACTACTTCCTATCTATATGTTGAAATTTCGTTAATCGCGGCTAGTTCTGTTTAATACCTTGCATGCTTTGATCAAACATTGATACAATATAAATATTTGATATGCAACACAGCGTTTTGATATATTACTTTAACGAGCCCTTTACAATCGGCACCGAATCTGTACTCTCTACCTTCTTCCGTGTGTCTAATCTAATTTTTCCTTTGATCACTTTCAATATTTATTTAAACAAACTACAACAATTGTTTTTTCTTAATAGAATTACTTCTGTATATACGAATAATGTATGTAACGTGATGTAAATTAAATTGTATATGTTGTATTTATGGAGAAGTTGTAAGAACTTATCTCTTATCCATTTGTCATTTTTGACAATAAAATATATTTCAGTAAAAAAAATAAAAAATAAAAAAGAAGTGAGCCCTCTGAGGAATCAGGGATCTTCTTCCGTTTCTTCTATGTAGGGGACTTTGAGGAGACCAAAACAGATATTCTTTCCCCGTTGCCGCACATTTTACAAAAAAAAGCATTCCCTTATTTCCCCCCTGGTCTATATATCTTTCTGTTCTTAATCTTGCTCTAAGTGTCTTCTTAAGACCCGTCCTCATATGAACTCTTACCAGCAGCTGTTTTTGTATTAGATGAAAATGAAAAAAAAGATTAGGCTGTATAGAAGAATGAATACAATTGTTGATAATTTTCGCGGAAAGACGATGTTAAAGCAAATTTGTCACTTTCAGACGTCATGATTTAAATTTCATCAATACCTACATGTGGTTCTCCTATAGAATATATATCTCAGGATTTATTTTTACTTCATAACACTGCAAATCAATCTAATATAGACAGTAATAACAATAAGCATCAGAAATCGGTTTTCTATCCATTGTGAAGCATCCAAGTGCCGACATGTTGGACAGATCTAACACAGTGGTGATGTCCTCGACGGCGTATTACATATGTACAGTTGGTGAGTTTGATGATAGAACTATGATTATGACTGTGTACTTTGTTCTTATTTTTATGAAAACTGCAATACACCGACCTGGGATTTTACATATATTCTATAACTTAAAGTTTTCGAGGTTTTTAGAAAAAAAAATCATATATTCCACTCATCTGATGGTACCCTCAGGACATAACGGTAATGACAGTTGGCTATCTTCCATCTTTGATTTGAACAGCCTTCAACCTACGAGTGATCTTCAATAAGCAATTAAACATACCTGTTGTTATCTCACCTGTAGTATAATACATACATTGCATTAACTGACATAACGCTTCACCTTATATCGATTACAATTACCTCCATTTGTAACATTATCCATGACGAAGTCACCGCTACAGGAGCATTGGTTTTAAACTACAAATATATTGACAACGTGGACTTAAAGACATCACCTGAAACAGGGATGTACGTCCCTGTCTGAACACAATAGCTAAACATTCTCCAGAACAATGTTCTCGCTCGCAGTAATTTTATTTTACGTGTGTTTCAACAATTGTGCTATATCAGCCGAGGAACAGTGTCACCAAGGTGTTAACTGCCTTCTACCGGACTGTTTCTGTAGTAGATTAGAACATCCTATGGACCGGAATGACATCCCTCAAATGGTGTATTTTGGATTTGATGATGCATTGAATCCGGAGAGTGTTCAACACTACGATTTTCTCTTTGGACGTAACCGGACCAACCCCAACGGCTGTCCAATAAGCGCCTCCTTATACATTTCACATAAAAACACGAAATACGGCATCGCAAAAATGTACTACGACCATGGATTCGAACTGGCCGTACACAGTGTGACTCATTCGGGCATTGATACCTACACAAAGTTACTCCAAGAAGCCCGTGATCAACGGAACAACATTGCTAATTTGGCTGGTGTCCCTATTGACGAGATTGTCGGATGGAGGAGTCCTAATTTGGTTACGGCAGGTGACGGACAGGCAGCCGCTCTCCAATCCCTCGGGTACACGTATGATATTTCATGGCCTTATAGAAAACTTCGAATGAATGATAAGAACTTGTGGCCACTTACATTAGATTATGGTTGCCAGATTTCAAAAGAATGCCCTAAGCAAAAACATAAAGGATTTTGGGAGATTCCGGTGAATCCCGTTACATGGAAAGATGAACAATTTTGTGTCTACACTGATGGTTGTTACAAGCGACCTAATAACACCGAGGAAGCTTATAATTTCATCATAGATAACTTTAACAGGCATTACCAAGGCAACCGCGCACCATTCGGAATACATATGCACATGGGTTGGTTTTTTCAGCCATATACAAGGACAGGTATGGACAGGGCAATCCAGGACATGCTGAAGAATGAAGATGTATACATTATAACTGCCAAGCAAGTACTGGAGTGGATGAAGCATCCAACCAAATTATCTGGGATGAACCATTTTGAATACTGGAATTGTGACGGAAAAACGATGATACCCGGACATAGAGATGAAACTTTTCCGGGAATGTATATGATGGAAGACTCGGATGTAAATGATAGACTTTCCCCTAAAGATAATACAGGGATGGTTAATTCACCAAATCGATATAAAGAAGGAAAACAACTATTGACAGTTCTTTTACTTGCGGTTGTGCTCGCCTGCCTATGTGTTGGAATAGTGTATTGGTTGTTAACAAAGAGAGGTAAAAACTATACACCATTGCGGCATAATTTGGTTGTCGACGAGTACAAGGACAGGACAGTTTAGACTAATTATAGTGTGGTTGATATGTTAAACATAGATGCAGTAGTCGGTAAACAGTTTTCGTAAAACTGCATTATTTTAGAAAATGTGTAGTCAATTTTTGTGTAAGCCAGAACATTAACAAATACATATGCAAAGCAAAAATAAAGTATAAACAAATTAATAAGTTGATTTACCCTCTACCACGGATTTATTTAATTTATAATTATAATTATAATTTAATTTTGCTTGTAACAAGCATTTTCATTGGCTCAAAAAATAACATAACATAAATAATGACTGTGTTCACGGGATTTTGTATTTATCGATGTGTTTTTAAATATCTGGAGCAAAATAAACATGTTAAACTTAATGAAAATGTTTCTTATCGTTGTTAATTAAATTATAAGGGTTAACTGTAATATTTTTTTTACGTTATTGAGCAATAACACAAAAAAACTGGGGTGTACTCTTTTCATAAACCGCTTCGCGGTTTATTTAGAGTACACCCCAGTTTATTGTGTTATTGCTCAATAACTTAAAAAAAATATTACAGTTAACCCTTGAAACAATAAGATTATAAGACTCTTTCATATGTGTATATGTAGGATAGGGAAATTCCACCCGAGGGGTCACAAAATGTGGTGAAACCCGAGGCTTGCCGAGGGTTTTACCACATTTTGTGATCCCGAGGGTGGAATATCCCTATCCTACATACACACATAATGAAAGAGTCTTTTTCTCTCATATCATTACCGAATTTCTGGCGAAAGTGTCCGTCAGCCATCCATTTTCTTCAATTTTTTAATTTCTTTATTTGACGTTTTTACTAAATATACTTGTGATATTCTGAAAGATCATACCCTATTTTGGCAAACTATGTTTGCACACCATTCATTTTGTGGTTAAGTGATGAACGAATGAACAATTCGCCGATACAAATTACCGTAACTTGACCGACTTTTACGTGGCCGTGATCAAATTGTCAACATCCGAGAAAAAGAAGTTCTATCAACAATACTGAAAGCCAACGCTGAAATGAGTTTTCCAACTTCACATATAATTTGATTTGCACCTCGACATATTTAATCATTTCACAGGACACACTGTACTTTTAAATGTTAAGTCAATTTTTTTTTATAAAATACTACGTCACGACTGTCATTGGAATTCCATTCATAGATCAAGGATATTGAGAGTGATGTCGATCTCGATCGCCATGACGCGGCGATGTTTCGTGGCTGGTAATTTTAAATTCATTGTGATTTTAGCAACTTCGTGTGTGAACCAGCGAACTGTGACTATACGAGTATTCGATCTTTTCTGTGACATAGGATTATATGTGTTTTACCGGTTGTCTTGATGGAATGACGAAGGTAGGTCAGTCGATAGGCTAACGATGATCATATTGAAAGGCTAGGAGGGCAGTTAGTTTTCATGGTTACTCTACACAAATATAGACTCCATGAGTTACAATTAAAATAAATATTTTTATATGAACATCGAGGGGTGTCATTTTTACCGAATGTTCGTTCATTTAAGAGCCGATTCCCAACTTCCAAATACACAGGTTACTGAGTAGGCCTAACAGTTACTGACAGTACAGTAGAGTAAACAAATTCCAGGGCCCCCTGCTGACACAAACGGAACCATTTCATAGGTTGTGACGTTTGACATTTTATTTTTTATTTTTTTATGTATGGCTTTTATTTTACTTCCTGTCATTGCCAGGTGATTGTGTGTGTTTACATGTTTTTAATGACAAATGACAAATCTGTCGGGTAGGCAAGTCTGTATTGTACTGTAAAAGTTACGGGAACTGTAACAACAGGTCTGTAGGCGTAGTCTAACTGTTTGTTACAGTAACGGAGTTGTATGTTCGCTCAGATGAAATGTCTAATCGTTTAACCGTGTAGCCCTATTGATTTACTGCTGATATGATATATATTTATCAAAGAATGTATGTATTTTTATAGTTAAATCCAACGTTTCAAAACCGACACCGACGATAAGGACTGTCGGATGTGAACACAAGCAGACGACGTTGTGAGAGTTGTCCCCCTTGAACGCAGATTAATCCGCGCGCGTGAAATGCTATGTAAGATAGATTTATCTTACATAGCTATCTTACATGGGCAAACTCTATCCGACATGGCGATATATGAGAGAATAATAGAATCTTTCACCCCCGAGGGGATGAGACAGTGTTTGGCAGCTTAATGACCTTACCCCGAGGGTTGTGACTCCCCTGTCTCACTTCCATGGGATGAATACTTATTTTTCTCTTTCCTTATTTACCCTCTTATTTATCTAATATTTACGTTACATCAATGCAAGGAAATTTTCGAAAGGACGAGATTGAATTGTCGACGTGACGTCATTGTACTGTTACCGTGACGTCATGATATTGTTGGCGTGACGAAATGCAATTGTTGAGAACGTGCAAAGAGCATGTGTAGCTTGTCTTTTCCCTAGTAAAACTGCGGATATCCCTGTCCAGGGTAAGAGAAAGAAGATTTATAACTAACGCCCTGGAATTTAACATTGTCTCTGTTCGACACCTTACATGTCCGTTATTTGTATTGTAATATATCGTACTTAACCTTTATCGCGGGTATTGTTTTATAAACATCATCATCGTGGTCGCTACATCACGGGATTGGCTCAATGCATTGCATGCGTTTTAGTTATTATAAATGAAAGTTTCATTGCTTTATTTAACTGACTTAACTGCATCACCAGTCAAATGTGCAAGTTTGTATGATGCATTTATCGGTGTTTATTCTGCAGACGTCCCAGTACGACAGTATTATGGCTATTAACCCATATAATGAAACTTTTTCTTGTAATATATGTACTTTTTAAGGATTAACATCAATTATTTTTTTGTTATACAGTCATAACAGAAAAAACTGGAGTGTACTCTAAATAAACCGCGAAGCGGTTTATGAAGAGAGTACACTCCAGTTTTTTATGTTATGACTGTATAACAGAAAAAAATAATTAATGTTAATTCTTATAATTTAATTTCGTCTTATACACACCAAGAAATTTCACTTTCTTTGGCGACCTCTTTTCTGTGATAAATTATTACGCAACGTCATCAGCCAATCAAAAATGACGTTACATTTCGCAACGTCAAAAATTTTGTTATGGAGGTATAACAAAATTATTTCAGCCAATGAAAATGCGTGTTTCATACAAAATTGAATTATAAAGACTATAATTTAAAAGAATTTGAGATCAAGACAACAGACACCGTATATCTACAGCGAGCTACTACAACACTTTAGTCGTAGCTGTATAAGTACATATAGACAATGTATTGGACATTATCCCGGGCTAGCCATCAATAGATTCCAATCTAAACGAGGATTTGGTTTTATATCATCACACCTGTTAATTGATTTTGCAGTTGCAGACTGTGTTAATATAGATGATGCTGATAGCATGGTGTGGAAATATTCCGCATGCCAAACTTTCATAACACGCACGCTTAAATACAAAGTCGCTACCAATGTTTTCTATACGGTATAAAAAGTAGAGTGTCGTATTGAAACCCTAATATGACATATCGTGTTTACCAGTGAAGCTATACAATAACTGATTGAAATTATCGGGATTTGGTTATTATTTGATTCCTGTGAACGTTCTCCCTATCTGTCAAATGTTATAAGAAGAATAAGAAAATATGATCTATCGTGTCCACGTTACCACAGAACAAACGTATCACAATGTCAACATGAATCAAATATTAACAATATATAACAAGTGTGACGAAATGCATCAATTCCCCTCCACGTACTGTACTAGTCATGGTTTGATAACATAACATTTGATGTTATGCTCGATGGGCAAAGGAAAACTCTCTGGTTATCACCAGATTAATATTTTGGAGATTGACTATAATCAGATACATATATGTTAATTCTGCTTTCACATTCACACGGTGGAGAATGTTGATTCACCACCCCTCCAGCTACGTCCCTGTTAGTAGCAGAAGCCACTAAAACCCGTTAAATAAGTGAAGATCGTTTCAAGGGAGGCAATTCCCACGTGCTATTGTGCTTGGACGAACTATTGATTACTGAAAGAATCGAAGGTTTTCGATTTTTGTGTTCTTTCAAAAAAGAAAAATTATTTTATATTCGACCTGCAAATACTAAATGTTCAAATTATTCTCGTAACTCGTCTTTAAAATTACCTATGAAACTATTGTCGATGCTGCAAAGTTTTTCATGTACATATTCTTTTTGAGACTTTTAATTGATTGTTGTGTGGGCTATTCTGTCTTTACAAATATGTTCCTCAACATATCTAATATATCATCATTTGTAACAGGCTAATACACCTGTATACACATTTTCTACGAATATTATATTAGAAATTTTCATCGGGCGTCAACATCATAAAGCACAATACATATATTGATATTGGCGATATATCAAAAAACTGGATTCTCTTCATCTAGGTTTTAACTTTTCTTCCGACCTATTTTAGTTGTTTCCTATAGCAAGGTATCAATAGTGGAGGTCCTTAAAATCACCGACGAATCCTAGGACAACGAAACAGCTGCATGATGTCCCTGGTATCACTGACGGGTCTCAGAATGACGAAACAGCGGTATGATGTTCCTGGCATCACTAACGGGTCCTAGAAGGACAAAACAGCTGTATTATGTCACTTGCATCACTGACGAGTCCTAGGAGGACGAAACAGCTATATGATGTCCCCGACATCACTGAATTATATTAGAAATTTTCATCGGGCGTCAACATCATAAAGCACAATACATATATTGATATTGGCGATATATCAAAAAACTGGATTCTCTTCATCTAGGTTTTAACTTTTCTTCCGACCTATTTTAGTTGTTTCCTATAGCAAGGTATCAATAGTGGAGGTCCTTAAAATCACCGACGAATCCTAGGACAACGAAACAGCTGCATGATGTCCCTGGTATCACTGACGGGTCTCAGAATGACGAAACAGCGGTATGATGTTCCTGGCATCACTAACGGGTCCTAGAAGGACAAAACAGCTGTATTATGTCACTGGCATCACTGACGAGTCCTAGGAGGACGAAACAGCTGTATGATGTCCCCGACATCACTGATGAGTCCTAGAAGGACGAAACAACGGTATGATACCCCTAAAATCACTTGTGAGTCCTAGAAGGGCCCACTATTAAAACTTATTTTCATATGGATTGAATTATGGGTCTTTTGAGACTCCCAATTTCAAAAATTTACGTCAACGAAGCAATACACTGGCGAATAATTTGGTTGAAGTTACATAAAAATCTGGTGATTTAATGTCATGTGTCCGTCATTCTTTCCGGGTGTAAGTTCAATTCTATTACGCGCTCAACCATTTTTGGAGAGCTTAACATCGCACATTATTCTCACAAGGAAAGAATAATTTCGCAATAAGAAGGCAAATGATTTGTATATAAAATTAGCGGTGAATTTAGTCAATAATACAATTATAACAGCTTCCTTGGAAAATGATCAAAATCTTCTCATAATTACACAGAAGTTAAAAAAAATGAACTCTCGATTTTCGATGGTACTCAGCTCAGTATAGAGGTTTTTAAAATAAATAATAAGTTCTGTTAAAAATTATATTGAATATTATCATGAATAAGATAACTTTGAGTCTTCCGACTCATCAGTATCCTACACATATACAATACACAAATTTACATAACATTGACAACATCAAGACTCGGAGAGCATAAGTAAGTTAATGAAATTCTTTTGGCATTTGCCGCTTTAATATATTTGGCCATTTTTGTTTAAATAACTATCAATTTAAACATACTAGGGTTTTTTTAAATCGTAACTTTTTAAATATCTTTTACGTATATCAGAATAACATGGGCATTTAAGAATAAAATAAAATTCATCGTCGACATCATTTAAGTTACTTACAGTGCAAATTTTCAAGTGTCCCTGGATATTTTGATAACGACTTTTTTCTATATTTAAATCGTGAGCTGACAGTCGAATTTTAGTAAGTTCTTTTATGTACCCTTTTCTGGTTTTCTCAAATAACCCCGAATACTAAATTCGTTGTTACGACATGTTTAAAAAAAATCCCTTTGAGGATGTTCTAATTTGTTCTATGCAATCTTGTCTGTTAATATCTGAAAGTCTGTCTTTAATTACAATTTAAGAGATATTGTCAATATTTTCTGTTTGCTGCCCTGCAGGTAGGGCGTAAGAACTGTACCTGCTGCCCCCATTGCATGATCGTAGGAGGCGACTAAATTTGGGATCTTATCTTTTCTCTTCCTTCTTAACAACTTTCTTCCTCCTAACGTCTCCCTTGACACTCCCTCACTTTTGGCCTTTAGGCATTGTCAAGGGAGACATTAGGAAGAAGAAAGTTGTTAAGAAAGAAGAGAAAAGATAAGATCCCAAGTTTAGTCGCCTACTGTGCGGTAGGTTGGCCTAAATTGATCGACAGAGGTCAAAACCACAAAATCGTACAATTTCAATGCATTGCAATAATACACCGGTAGGTCTTAGCAATCTTGTTCCTTACCCAATTTCATCTGGTCACAATTATAGGACTAGACAGTCTGGAAATATTACTCAGATTCGTTGAAGAATTAGCTCATATGCTAATTCCTTCATTCTTTCTGCTATTGATTGTTGGAATAGTTTGCCAATTAGCATGTGTAACAATTCATCTCTTTCTTGTCTCAAAGCTGTTATAAAAAGGTCATCTCCGCCGGAACCACCGATTTATTTCTACTGTGGGACACGTTTAGGTCAAATCTATCATGCCACATTAAGAATGAACAGTAGTTCACTGAGTGATCATTTATTTAAAAGAAACTGAATTCCCTCACCTCTGTGTAGCCGTGGTCTAATTGAGGATACTTTTCATTTTCTCTTGACATGTAATAAATTTTCCTACGATCATGCAATGGGGGCAGCAGGTACAATTCTTACGTCCTACCTGCAGGGCAGCGACTAAATTTGGAATCTTATCTTTCCTCTTCTTTCTTAACAACTTTCTTCTTCCTAACGTCTCCCTTGACACTGCCTCACTTTTGGCCTTTAGTTGAGCGTTCGCCCCTGTGATGAAGGCTTTGGGTTCTGTCCCCTGGCCGAGACATACCAGAGTCTTAAAAAATGGTAGTTTCTACTCCTGCTTAGCGCTCAGCATACAAGGAGTGGGACGACTGGTTCGCCCGTTGTCAGTATAATGTGACCGGGTGGGGTGTGCTGCTGGGTGTCTTCGGCAGTATGCTTCAGTGAGATAGCACTTTAAATCGGCAAAAGTTCCGGCCTATCACAAGGAGACTTAACACGAACATACCGCAGCCTCCCAAAACACACATACGCACTCACCACAATCATACATGTCGCACGCACGGGAGGCCTGTCCTTAAATGACCTTAGATGTTAATAGGACGTTAAACAAAATAAACCAAACCAAAGCTTATGATATATATTGACATAGCAATAAAGCTTATGACATAGCAATACCAGCGACAAATATACTTAAGCATCATTCTTGTTTCATATCTCAAGAAACCAGGTGAGCGATACAGGCCCTCTGTGCCTCTTGTATTATATTAACATATATTTTAAAGGCTCAGTAAATCAAGCTTAATAATCTCAATTTTCAGCAGTTTTATGTTTTTTAAAGTACGTAGTGCACTGTTTCTACAATGGAGTGACACAAACAAGACGGGTGTTTTTAATAGGGGAGGGGACATATAAGAAATTCGATTTGAAATCTGTTTTGTTAAATAAACCTATTTTTGAGACAAATATACAATCACATTTCTTCATTTCCATCTATAAAAAATCAAAAGGAGTTTAAGGATTACAATGACCTTTTCAGATTCATAGTGTACCCAATAATCCTTTGTTTATATTGCCACTATTTCATACCCTGCGTCAGTTCGTTTACCTCAAATAATAATTAGTCATTTCCATAATCCTTTTCGTAACAAGTTCAGTATGGTCTTTTTTCGATACATCCCCAAACAACATTATCACGAAATGGTATCTTTTGAAATATTCAGTGGACTGGTGGTGACGATACAAGAAAGCGCCACTGGAGGAACATTCATTTCGTAACATTCCAGGCTTTCGCGGTGGTTCAAATTTGATTCGAGAACTAATTCGTAGTAATTTTAAAACTATGTTGTATCACAAATAAGTTGATTGAATTATTTTGAAGTTCTGATGGCGCTGTGTAAAAATGCATAACCTATTCTTATAAAAAAAAACATAGAACATGAGTTTGTGTGCCATTATTATGCATGGTGTGGCGTCCGTCGTACGTGCGTCGTCCGTGCGTCGGCCGTCCGTCAACAATTGCTTTAAACCGCGACTTGTCTAAAAGTTCTTATTTGATTTTAACCAAATTTGGCCAGAAACATTCTTAGCAGAACGGGATCAGATTTTGCATAAATGGTGACTCTGACCCAAAAGGGGCCTGAGGGGCGGGGCCCAATAGGGGAAATTGAGGCAATTCCTTTAAATCGATACTAGTCATAAAGTTATGCATGTATTTGGACCGAATTTACTCAGAAACATCCTCTTGGGAAGGGGAACATATTTTGCATTAATGGTGACTCTGACCCCCATGGGGCCAAAGGGGTGGTGCCCAATAGGGGAAATAGAGGTAATTCCTTTAAATCGCTATTTGTCATAAAGTTATGAAAGGATTTGAACCAAATTAGGTTAGAAACATCATTGGGGAAAGGGAAACAGGTTTTGCCTAAATGGTGACTGGCCCCCGAGGGGCCAAATAGGGGAAATAGGGTAACTTCCTTCAAAACGCTACTAGTCATTAAGTTATGAATGGATTTGAACCCAATTTTGTCAGAAACATCATTGGGGAAGAGGAACATATTTTGCATAAACGGTGACTCCGTCCCCGAGGGGCCAAAGGGACGGGGCCTCATAGGGGAAATAGAGGTAATTCCTTTAAATAACTACTTGTCATAAAGTTATGAACCAAATGTGGTCAGAAACATCATTGGGGGAAGGGGAGCAGATTTTGCATAATTGGTGACTGACCTCTGAGGGGCCAAAAGGGCGGGGCCCCATAGGGGAAGTAGAGGTAATTCCTTTAAATCTCTACTAGTCATAAAGTTATAAATGGATGTTCTAAAAACAATTCTTGAGGTCTTTCAGACCCTTGGAAATCCTGGACTTCGTTATTTCTTAAAGCAGTTGGGATCCCAACACCATAACCATATATAGCATTGTTTGAGATTGACAAATAAAACAAATTGAACATGAACATTGTTTTGACATTTGGTCTTATCCAACCAGTTGAGCGATACAGGCCCCATAGGGCCTCTTGTATAGAGGTCGGATCCGAGCGTACGTCTACAAGCAGGGCACAGACTAAAATGTCGAAACTTCCTTTGGTACGATGACCGGAACATGTTGTGTGGGAATAACTGTCTGACTGTTCTGAATACTGAAACTTATAAACAAATATATTTAATCTACATTGCATGCTTCTTAACTTGCACTGTCAGCTTTACGGCATTCCATCGAAATCTAGCGACCTTGACTAACGTGCATGCGAAGCTTTTCATAACAAAATGAAATATGTAAAATCCAGGAATAGGAGAACGGTTACCTCACTAACAAAATTTAGACTCGCCTGAATGAAGTATTCTGTGTTTGCATGCAAAATAAATAAGATTATCAGATTGATTCAGTGGACAAGTAGATCGGTTATCTTCAAAGAGAAAGTTCGTAATGTTGAACACTTTTCGGAATCAACGCGTCCTCAAATCCAAAGTACATCGGTCCATCGGGTTGTTTTATATACTACACAAACAGTCTAGCAGGGGCAATTAACGCTTTGGCGACACAGTTCCTCTGTTGACGAAGCAATATTGTAGAAACTATGTTACGTGTTTTAGTCCACATTTTTAACAGCATATGACATCTAGCCAGTCTGAGTAATCCGACCTCAAGGTACATGTATACGAGTAAATGTTTAAGCATTGAACTCTTACCAGATGCTAGTACACATTTTGGTTTGGTTTGGTATTGTTTCTTCAGCAAGTTCCAAGACCTCTGATATTTTCCCGTCTTAGAATAATTCGGCAAAGGCAACATATTGAGCCAGCTCTTTTTATTGATACTGAAAGTGATCATCGGTTTACCCAGGAAACCTTGTCAACTGTAAATTGTAGTTTACATTATCATATACTAAAATTTGTTTGGTTTCCTACGAACAAGTAAGCAAATTCCACTCAGAATGTAAATGTAAGATAATTCAAGTTTATATTTGCTTAGAACATGTTTCATTTAGTGAACGTTGTCAGCAGAAAATGACAATTACATCATTCTTTTATTTGTGCTATAGGAGTGATTACCAAGTAGGAGTGAGTTATATCCATTTTTAGGCTATGTTGTTGAATCTAATTAGACTCAGATACATTAGTGTAAGTGGTTTTAATTGAGATCCAATGACATTTTAATGCCTGTATTGTACTACATGTGATGTGTTCGAGCAAGCATGTAGATATTTATAAACTTCAAGGCTATATGCATATAAATCGGTAGACGTAAGATTTTAAAGTCTAAACAAATAGCATCCAGGAAACCTGTTAGCAGCTCGGAGATTACAGGCCGAACGCACTCGCCGCATGCCGTAAAAGGCGAGTCTCTAGTGTCTAAATAATGCCTGTTGTATTCCACTGCTTTATCGAACTATAATATGATGTCCCTTCAGAATCGTGTTTTTTCTTGTGATCTTAAGAGACAAAGTAGAACGGTGGCACTCATCCTCGTATAACACTGGTTGAAGGTGTCCCCTAGACACTCATCCTCGTATGACACTTACTGTTGGTGTTTCCTTGACACCAGTCCTCATGAGACCTGTCTGTCGCTGTCTCCTAAACATCCGTCCTCGTTTAACCCTGGCTCCTCGTATGGCAATGGCTGTCGGTGTCTCCTCAGCATCAGGCTGTGTACGACTCTTGCTGTCGGTGTCTTATTAACACCTTTACTCGTATGAACATGACTATTGGTTTATTCTTGTTACCAATACTCGTATGACCCTGACTTGTGTGTGGACGTTGAAACCCGAGGTAACTATTGATAACATGAGCACCATTGATAAACACAAAGTATCATAATTGTATAATAGCAAAATAAATTAGACCAACACATTTTTATGATGTTTGGCAGACGTTCTTTAGTTACATGATACTGTCAAATAATATCATTTGAGGTGATCCAATGCACTGGCATTCCAAAAACTCTTATGTAATATAAACAGCTTCTTATGCATTACACCTCGTTTAAATAAATTATAAGTATTGCTTATATTTAAAACACTAATCAATGACCCTGACTTTTGAGAAGACGAAAACAAACAATGACGAAATCTTTATCTCAATATTGTTTACTCAAAACAAGATTAAGCAATGCATACAGTATATTGTTACATTATAAAACAATAGCCTAAACAAAGGAATACATGAATAGCATTTATATTTTCTACTTATGTGTTGTTAGTAGCATAAATTAACCATAGATGAATACCGATCACCTCCCCTAACGCTGGAAACGTAACAGCATAGTGTTGGCGACATTTCGTCGCAGGAGAAAAAAATAAACAAAACTTTGCATGGTTTAAAACCTGTTTTGTTATTAATTTCGAGATCAAAGCTCAATTCGATAACCCAATATTACAAAAGTAACTATACAATTTTAGGAAGCAAAAGAATATGTATGTCGTCGTATAGAAATAACGCGAAAGTTGAATTTCAATTTTGAAATAGGGCATTTCCAAGATATATGAGAAATGGAAAACACAACAGATAGTTGTTGAATAAAGTATTTCTTTCACTTTTGAAGTTATTTTTCAAAAGTTACAAAAACACAAGCTTCGGCGAGTCTTTTTTGTAACTCTTGAAAAATAATTAACGAGAGTGAAAAGATACCATATACATGTTAGGATATATCCTAAAGGTATTATATAATAATATATTGTTGATCATAGCTGGCAGGTTTAATATTTATCAAAGCAATAATTGGATAAAAATCTTTATAAATATCACAAAAACAATTTAAAACTTCTTTTTGTTTTTGTGTGTCAACAAAACCAATTGAACCACGTGATTAAACATCATACCGATCAAAGGTCAAAACGAGTTTATAGTTTATTCAACGCGTTGTATAGACAGTTTGTTTTTTAGAATTTGTTATATTATCTCATGCCTTGAAAATTTAATAACGCCCTTATTCAAATGTATGTTTTTCTGTTACCATGTGTTTCATCGACGACTCTGTCACTGCAAAGTACATCAACTGAAACATAACATAACCAATATATTATTTGATCTGTATTATTGAACATTAAAGTGTGCAATCACTGTACTCTTCAGCAAGCAAATTAGACCGCAGTGGTGTATAGTTTTTACCTCTCTTTACTATCAACCAATACACTATCCCAACAGATAGACAGGTCAGTACAGCACCAAGTAAAAGAACTGGCGACAAATGTTCTCTTTCTCCATTTCGGTTTGGGGAATATTGCATCCCAGTATTATCATTCGACGAAAGACTATCATTTACATCGAGGTCTTTCATATTATTTTCCGGCGAAGATCTAGCATTTACATCAAGGTCTTTCAAATTAATTTCCTTTGACGGACTATCATTTACATCGAGATCTTTCCTATTATTTTCCGGTGAAGATCTAGCATTTTCATCGAGGCCTTTCAAATTAATTTCCTTTGCCGGACTATAATTTATATCGAGATCTTTCTTATTATTTTCTGGCGAAGATCTAGCATTTTCATCGAGGTCTTTCAAATTAATTTCCTTTGACGGACTATCATTTACATCGAGATCTTTCCTATTATTTTCCGGTGAAGATCTAGCATTTTCATCAAGGTCTTTCAGGTCTTTCACATTAATTTCCTTTAAAGGACTATCATTTACATCGAGGTCTTTCATATCATTTTCCTGCGAAGATCTAGCATTTACTTCAAGGTCTTTGAAATTAATTTCTGGCGAAAGGTTATCACTTACACCACGGTCATCCGTATTAGCATCCGGCAAAGATACATCTCTTACATCCGATTTTCCTTTACAATCCCAATACTTAAAATGTTTGATGTCAGAGATTCTGGTTGGTTGCCTCATCCACTCCAGTACCTGTTTGGCAGTTACTATGTATACATCTTCATATCTCAACATGTCATGTATGGCCCTGTCCATACCTGCCTTTGTATATGGATGGAGAAACCAAGCCATGTGCATATGTATTCCGAATGGTGCTCGGTTTCCCTGATAATACCTATTAAAATTATCCATAATGAAATTGTAAGCTTCTTCTGTACTTTTAGGTCGTTCGTAGCATCCATCAGTGTATACACATTCCCATTTTTTCCACACAACAGAATTTATCGGAATTACCCAAAAACCGTTGTGTTTTTCTTTGGGACATTTCATTGAAAGCTGGCAACCAAAATCTAATGTAAATGGCCAAACGTTTGTATCGGTCACACGAAGCTTTTCATGAGACCATGAAATATCATACGTGTACCCCAGGGATTGGAGAGCGGCTGCCTGTCCGTCACCTGCCGTAACCAAATTAGGACTCCTCCATCCGACAATCTCGTCAATAGGGACACCAGCCAAATTAGCAATATTGTTCCGTTGGTCACGAGCTTCTTTAAGCACCTTTGTGTATGTATCAATTTCTGTATGACTCACACTGTGTACAGCCAGTTCGAATCCACGCTCGTAATACATTTTTGCGATGTCGTAATTCGTGTTTTTATGTGAAATGTATAATGAGGCGCTTATTGGACAGCCGTTGGGGTTGGTTTGGTTACGTCGAAAGAGAAAATCGTAGTGTTGAATACTCTCCGTATTCAATGCATCATCAAATCCAAAATACACCATTTGAGGGATGTCATTCCGGTCCATAGGATGTTCTAATCTACTACAGAAACAGTCCGGTAGAAGGCAGTTAACACCTTGGCGACACTGTTCCTCGGCTGATATAGCAAATTTGTTGAAGCACAAGCAATATACAATTACTTTGAACCAGAGCATCTTAACGGAGAATGTTTGAATCATTTATTTCAGGTTCCGTCTTCAAAATTTCACAAAGTTCACAATATTTACAGAAAATGACATTCACTCCTATCTTTTATTTAAAGTGCATGAAACATGATCAGGTAACAGCGAGTTATTGGCTTTGATTAATAATAAAACCTGACGGCGATACATTAGTGGAAGTGGTTTAATGAAGTTGTAGCGAAATCGTGATATATGTACTGTACTGCAGGGTATGTTCGATAAAATATGTACTATATTTAGAAAATTCAAGGCCATAGGTATGTAACAGTCGTTAAGGGTCTTCTATATAGTAAAATGATGTTGAATATAACGAAATTATCTTAGAATATGCACATAAATAGTCATGAAATTTACCAAAATGTTTGTTTTGGAAAGTAGTTTCTTTCAGTCGCCAATAATTTTCTGCAGACGCTATCAGTTTTTTCTATAGAGCCACTTTGTGGTTAGATGTAGCATGAATTATAACATGGAATAATTCCAAGTCACACAAATAACAAAAACTGAATAGACATATTTTTCCCTAATGTCGCCTGTTGAACTGTTTTTAAAGCAGTCGTCTTGAGTTTCTAGAGTTCTATATAGTATTTAATAATTTAATACATTTTCTATGTTTGAAATACCTCCTTGTATGCCATATTTGTTGGATATTGTTCACGACCACCATTTGCATTTCAATGTCGAAATAAAAACAGTGTTTATACATAATATAAAGTCAAATCTGGTCAAACCAATGCTCCATTTTTCATTTTTGCGCTTTAGACACTAATGAGCAAAATGACAAGTTTAGTTTGTGCAAATACATCCGATACAAATGTCCCCACTGGCACATCGTGTTCAATTTCAATTTCAAACAATTTTATTGACAAAAATACAATTGTCAAATGGATTAGACATCGGGCATTGCCTATATAAGTCTTCTCCCTAAGAACAACACAGTGGTACAAAATACAGACATTCATTAACAGAACACATACACAAAACACAACAAGACAAAAATAGTCATCTAAATTAAAATGTAATCAATTGAAGGGAGATAACTCCAAAATGATTATCATACTCAAATGAGATTTAAATGGTGTAAGAAAATAAATATATAATTCAAATTTTTCATTAACATAATAACTTGAATAAATTATTCTATTTTTTAGTTGGTGATTATATTTTGCAAATATTTAGTGAAATTGTGGTCCCCTCCACATACAGATACAGGCCAAGGACTGTCCATTTCACATTAAGTAGGCCATCCACTGATGAGGAAGGAGACACAACAACACAAAACAGTTTGCTTTTTAAAAGGAATCAGGGTTTATTTAGTATTTTCGTTTCAATGGGACATTGTTTTTAAAAATTCATATTTGAGTTTCACTTCATGAGAGTGAAAAACAAAAAAAAACAAAAAAGGTAACATGTAAATAATAATTTGAAATGAATAATTCATAACAATATGTATTATATTATTCAGTCTATTATAGAATTATGAAAATATTTAAATATTTAAATAATGAATGAATATACCCATTGGAAATCTCGAAATAAAATTCATGTACATGTGTATTGTTAAAATTTATAAATTTAATTGTATCATTAATAATCGTGTTGTCGTCCAGCAAACTCGAGGGCATTTTCCCGGAACCCCCCATACTAGCTTACCGCAGACCAAAACACATCAAAGATTTGATAGTCAGTGGTAAGCTACCTACACCATCTCATGCTACAGCCACTGGCTGTTTCGAGACATGTAGCAGTAAGAGGTGTAAACTCTGTCCGTACACTCACAGCACCAATTCATTCAATTGTGAGACTTATGCACATAAATACTGCATCCTCCAGTCAGTCTCCTGCACATCGGCCAATGTAATATACCTTATTACGTGTGCCAAGTGTAGCATGCAGTATGTAGGGGAGACCAAAACACCACTGAATCTGAGGATAAATATCTACCGTTGTTCCATCAAACAGAAACGCCAGGACTTGCCAGTAGCGAGACATTTCAACATGCCGAGCCACACATGGCATGACATGCAGGTTGTCCCCATTGACCACTGCAGGGGTTGGAATGACCAGCAACGCCTGAATAGGGAACGACATTGGATCAACCAACTACAAACCGGCTACCCCCTCGGTATGAATAAGAGATAATCCTCCAAATGTTACGTAGTTGAGGGACCCTCACAATAGGAATTCCTCAATATATGTCAAAACTGGAGATTTAGTTACCTCTATCATTCATTTGGGGTTCAAATTATTATAGTTTGATGTTCTCACCACACACAACCGATATTGCGCACAGGTTTATAGCATAAAGGAGCACATGGGTCATCAAGGGACCTTACAACGGACGGGGAAAACCCCCATCTGGGGAGTTCCCGCATTTTTTCAACCTGTCGGCCTACGTCATCCTATTTTTAGTAGGGATGTATGGCAAGCCGTTTTTATATTTAATACATAATAGCTTAAAAAGTTTTTTGACTAAAGTTAAAAAGATGTCAACTTAAGTTGACAATTTTTTTTAACTTAAGTCAAAATCTTTTTAACTTAAGCTGAAATAATACATAATGCAAACAAATGAGGTCGAATGCAAACACCCCTACTGGACTGTTCCAACATCCACTGAACGTCCAGGGTTTAGTTATAGACAGGAGATTCACAAAAGGGTTTGAACACTCCCCCAGGACATTGACAATATGCAATGAACATTTAGATTTTTATAAAGCAAAGGTGAGCGGCAAAATTACGCCAAATTGAGCGGTATGTTTGCATAATGATCATCCGCCACCTGCTGAAAAAAGTTTATTTCAACACTTAAGTCAAAAAGATTTCAGCTAAAGCTAAAAAAAGGTTTATTTCAACTTAAATAAAAAAGATTTCAGCATAAGCTAAAACAAGGTTTATTTCAACTTAAGTCAAAATGATTTCAACTAAAGCTAAAAAAAACTTTTAATTTCAACTTGAGCTAAAAAAAACTACTTTATTTCAACTTACGTTAAAATGATTTCAACTTAAGCTAAAAAAAACTTTATTTCAACTAAGTCAAAAAGATTCCAGCTTAAGCTAAAAAAAACTTTATTTCAACTTAAGTCAAAAAGATTTTAGCTTAAGCTAAAAAAGGTTTATTTAAGCTTAAGTCAAAAAGATTTCAACTAAAGCTATAAAAAAACTTTTAATTTCCTAAGTCAAAAAGATTTCAGCTTAAGCTGGGTTTTGGGAAAGGGGCTGATATCTCACATATACTGTAAACGATTTACATTTACATATCACAGTGAAAATGATATTACTTTAAATCATTTAAAATCAAAACATTAATAAGATATATATGACACAATAAATTGTATGTTTGAATGAAAGATACTCAAACATACATACCAGTGGCGGATACAGGATTTTGGGAAAGGGGGGGGGGGGGGACCTTTGCGGCTTTTTTGTTTTGTTTTGGGGTTGTTGTTGGGGGGGTTTTTTTGGGGGGGGGGGAATGTGTCAGGGTGTGCTCCCCTGAAAAAAATGAAAGATATAAAGCGCTGTGGTGCATTCTAGTGCACCATCAACCCCAAAGATTTACAAATTAAACCGTTTGAAGTTTTCTTTCCTTATCACATTTTTATATAAAATGAAATTGTTTTGATCCCCACCAGCTGAGTCTTGGATCAGGTAATGGACTGATGACGTTCTTTCTTTTTTTTGGGGGGGGGGGGGGGGGGGAGAGAGATAGTAGGAGGTAACATATTTTATTAGGTCGTTGTGGTTTGCATGATGAAAGACTAATCTGGACTAAATATTGCCTGCAAAAACAAAAACCAGGTAGTAAATTTATTAGTTGAACAATGATGGGCTAATTTTATTAAAAATGTAATAAGTTTATTCATTATCGCCCAAAAGTATATTTATCAAGTGATGTGATTCTAACAAATAATAAGATAATAGACTAGACAACAATGTAATCACTTTCAAGTTGCAGCGTTGTAAAATACTTATTTGACAAGGTATTAGAAATAGCCTGAGTTTGTAAATCTTTTTTTTTTTTTTTTTTGCAAAATATCAAAGAGAATGGATGCTGGATCCAAAAGCCCTGTGAAAACTGTATGAATGTCATGCAAACGCCAATTACAATACCTTGATTTTCGGTCGAGGAATAGCTATACATTATTACAGTAGCCAAATTATTACATACTATTGTATGTGCGGGTACAATAAAAATGTTACTTAAATTCTACAAACATAACTGTTGCAAATAAATTGAAAAACAAGCTGTTATCAATTAATATGATAAGAGATAACTTTAGCCTCGGAGACAGACTGGGTTCCCCATCCCAGCAGGTCGTAAAAAGTACTATCATATGACCTGCTGCCAATGAATCACAGTATTCACGACAGAATATTAAAGCATGAAATACAAAATTACCATAAAGTAAGCGAATGATTATAAACCGGTACACGTAATTTCATATGTCTCTTTGTTAAACATGTAAATGTAAATGCAACTTGTAAATATACACAGCCGTTTTGAATGTTGGTACAGTTCTCTGATGTCATGACGTATATAAATCTAAACATATTATGTCTAACATAATATTTCCTATACAAAAAAATGACCTTATTTCTGAGTATAAGCCTCTGAGTGCGTCGCCGCGCCCCCTAATGTAAGGGGACACAAGTTCTGCGCCCTCCAAGTCCGTTAACCTCCTCCACGGTGATAAGGGACATTCCATAATAAAATGATATTCGTTTTCAATTTGAGTACAAAAATTGCAATAACGCATTTCCGGAGGTATTGAAATTGGACGATGCCATCATCCGCTTCTATATTCACTCTATGAGAAGATACCCGAAACCTTGTTAATTGTTTTATATATATATATAGCTTAGAAACACAAATGAGAAGTTTCCACTTGCGTGTAAAGCTCGTTATATATGGACTTAACCGTACATTCTTTTGGTTATGCCATATGTAATCATCTTGGTGTATCTGATAAATTTAAGTTTTATGCATGCAGAGAATTTAGTTGGAGAGAATTGGTCTGTTCCCAATTAATATAAGATATCGGTGCATATATGCCTTTTTGAAGTTTTGAAAGGGGGGGGCCTCTGAATCCGCCACTGAAGACGGACCTGTGGGGTACGGACAAAAGTCCCCCCCCCCCCCCCCTCCCCGGACATTAGTTAGCCCTTAGGACAAAAGCCCCTTCACACTAATAAAAAAACGGACAAAAGCACCTTCATAAAATATATATATATTTTTTTTATATTGATTTTTTTTTAAATTTCAATATATGTTTTTAGCAATGATTATATTAAGTTCAATAAAGTGCCGTCCGGCGTCAACATTTTCATTTAAACAACTTCTTCTCAATAACCAAGAGACCCAGGGTCTTGAAATTGGGCCTGTAGCATGCTGGGTGAAGGGCTACCAAGTGTGTTCAAATGAATGACATTGAGCTACATTCAAGGTCACAGGGGTGAAATATTTTTAAATCTTGTGATAGCCAAGAGTCACCAAGACCCGATATTAGGCCAATAGTGCATTGAATAAATAGGTTATCAGCAAAATATCTGTAGAAATGACCTCAATCATTTGCTGTGGAACCAGATGAGCGATACAGGCCCTTTGGGCCTCTTGTTCATTGATGTTGTAATTCATTGAAAAGAAATATATCATTAATGGCTTCATGTGTATCAACAGAGAAATGTCTATGTTTGCACTGGTATGAATTTGTTTCCTTTAGCTAACTGGTAAGTCGAAATCATTTTGACTTAAGTTGAAATAATTTTTTTAGGTCACCTGAGACCAAGTCTCAAGTGACCTATTATAATCCCCTTTTGTCCGTCGTCGTGCGTCGTCCGTCCGTAAACAATTTACATTTTCAACTTCTTCTCCAAAACCACTAAACCAAATTCAATGAGATTTGGCTGGAAGCTTCTATGGCTAAAGGTCAACCAAAATTGTGAATTATATGGTCCCCACCCCCAGGGGCCTGAGGGGTGGGCTGAAATGGGTCAAATTGACTAAAACTTCAAAACTCTTCTTCTGTACTCTCAGATATGGTGGAATCGAATACTCTTCAAAGATGGAAGGGTCTTAAGGTGCTTTACCGAAATTGTGAATTTCATGACACAGGGGTCTCACGTTTGCCCCTGGGGAGGGGGTAAAATTTACTATAGTTTATATAGGGAAATCACATTTTTGACTATAATTTGTTTGATTTCGATTGGAAATCATTCTCACTTGGTTAACATTATCAGCATATGATGACAGTTTGATGGCATGCACATGTTGGCCTTGACTGACCCCCAGGGGCTAAAAAGGGTCAAATTGACTGAAATTTCAAAAATCTACTTCTCTACTCTCAGATATAGTGAAATCAAATACTCTTCATAATAAAAAGGGTCTGAAGTTGCTTTACCAAAATTGTGAATTTTATGACCCAGGGGTCTCAGGTTTGCCCCTGGGGAAGGGTCAAACTTTACTATAGTTTAAATAGGGAAATCACATTTATGACTATAATTTGTTTGATTAAAATTGGAATTCATTCTAACTTGGTTAATATTATCAGCATATGATGACAGTTTGATGGCATGCATATGTTGGCCCTGACTGACCCCTAGAGGCTGATGAGTGGGGCCAAAACGAGTAAATTCAATTAACTGAAATATTTCAAATCTCAGGTGACCGTTAAGGCCCATGGGCCTCTTGTTTTAGCTTAAGTTGAATTCTTTTTTACTTTAGTTGAAATAAACCTTATTTTAGCTTAAGCTGAAATCTTTTTGACTTAAGTTGAAATAAACCTTTTTTAGCTTAAGCTGAAAACTTTTTGACCTAAGTTTAAATAAAAGGTTTTTTTAGCTTAAGTTGAAATCTTTTTTTACTTAAGTTGAAATAAAAGTTTTTTTAGCCTAAGCTGAAATCTTTTTGACTTAAGTTGAAATAAACCTTTTCTTAGCTTAAGCTGAAATCTTTTTGACTGAAGTTGAAATAAAAGGATTTTTTTAGCTGAAGCTGAAATCTTTTTGACTAAAGTTGAAAATATCTTTTTCATCCTGTCACTATTCTTAAGAAAATCCTCACAACTTCTAATGATTGGAAAAATATTAAAGTTGTTTGGATTGTATGTAGAAACAAAAGGTAAAATGTCTGTTTCTGGCTTGCCACATGGAAAGTAAAAGGTTCATTTTCCTGAGCTTTCTTTATTCCATTCAAAAATATCTCAGTAGGGTAATGTTGCTTTTTTCAAAACCACAACTAAATCACAAAGTCGTTCACTCACAATAGTAACTAATCTAGATGCAAGATTAAATGGTACATTGAGTTTTGTGTGTTTAGGATGACTAGAATAAAAATCTAAATGCTTATGGGAATCTGTTGGTTTATAATATAGATCAGTAGTAATAATGTTGTCTTTCAATTCTACTAAAACATCCAAAAATGCCAATACATTCTCACTTGACTCAAAAGTGTATTTGATATCTGGATGTAAAGTATTTAATTTGTTGTGAAACTCGATTAAGTCCTTATCAGAGGGCCAAATAACTAAACAGTCATACAAAAATCTCCAAAAATTTCTTGTTAAAAATCAGCAAATTCTTCATCATTCTAAAAAAAAATTAAGAAGCTTTTCTTCTAAATATCCCAACACTAAAGTAGCATACGTAGGAGCAACCTTGGTTCCCATAGCCGTCCCTTTTATTTGCTGATAATACTTTGCATCAAAATAAAATATGTTTCTTTCCAATACAATTTTGAGAGATTCAATAATGAATTGTTCTGAAAATCTAGTGTCAACTTTTTTTTCTAAGCCAATACTTAATTGCCTCCATTCCCAAATCATTGGGTATATTGGTACATCAAAGGAGACAAGCTTAGAACCAGGTTTAACTGTCCTTGGTAATTGTGAAAGAAAATCATAATCGTTCTTAATGAAACTTTCTACATACGAACATAATGGTTTTAAAATAATATCCAAAAAATGACTCATGCGTTGTGTTGCGCTTTGTGGTCCTCCAACAATGGGTCTAAATTTGAGATCATCGGGGCTTAACAAAGAAATATATTCACTATTTTGATCTTTAATAGCCTCATTTATAACAGAACTTTTGTGTACTTTTGGTAAACCATACAGAAAACTAGGATACTTTGTAAAAATTGTAAGATAATCCTTTTATTGTTTAAACAGGTCCTTATCTTGTTCACTAACTAATTTATCAATCATTTTACGTTTTTCGTCATCGGCCTCTTCATTTATGGTATTATAAAATTCTTCATCTGCCACCATTTCAGACATTTTTTACAATGATAACTACTATCCATAACCACCACCATACTGCCTTTGCATTAGATAGCGATTGAATCGCCTTTCTTTATTTAAATGAAATATTACTACTACTTCTCGGTTTCCTAAGCGGGTACTTATTTAGATTTGAAACAACATCTTCCAAACAAATATCACCACCTTTTGGTGGGTTCAAATTAGACTTGTTACGAACTAGCGGTTCAGTATCATTTTTACAATCATCATTATCCGAAAAAAGATCTTTCACTTAAACGCAATTTTCTACAAATTAGGTGTTGGACAATTTCAACCCTTTCTTTAAAATATCAATTTCATCATTATTTAAAATTTTGCTTGATTAATTTTTATTACATTAGGTAAACCATTGGAATTTCCTAAATGTTTTACATCAATGTTTTTACCTTTAATACATTTCTTCCCCCGCCTTTTTTTGAGCTGCCGTTGTTCTAAAAAAGACTTCTTTGTTGACTGGCCGATAAAAGTAGTGTTGTGATCTTGAAATGGTAGTCTGATGTTGCTTGGTGATGTCTTATTTTTTGTAGCCTTATAGTTTTATATTACTCCATAATTCAGTATATACAATAAAAACAGTTATTTGATCCTTACGGACGGAAAATAATTTAAAAACAAAAAAACTTAACAACGTTCTCTTAGCGCTTTCTCTCCATCATGGGAGTTCTTCAGACATATATATACCAGTGGTTAAAGGGAAACAACTCTTACAAAAATATAAGCCTTCGAATTTACTTGCCGATGCGTCATAATATTTTGTTAACAAGTGTTTTTTGACAACTGGTTGTTTACAAGAGGCGTGTAGGAAAATTCTAGATAAGAGATTGTTGGAGAATGTACTTTTATTCATAAATGTTTGCAGTTGTCGAGGAGAGCTAAATGAATTCTGTTGGATCATTAATTGCCTGATACTGAGAACTGATTTACATCTGTTAAGTCTGAGAATTTGGAGGATTTACACATTCATTCACTTGCTAAGTTCTGATAGTAATAACCATTCACCTACTTTAATCAGTAATAACCATTCACCTACTTTAATCAGTAATAACCATTCACCTACTTTAATCAGTAATAACCATTCACCTACTTTAATCAGTAATAACCATTCACCTACTTTAATCAGTAATAACCATTCACCTACTTTAATCAGTAATAACCATTCACCTACTTTAATCAGTAATAACAATTCACCTACTTTAATCAGTAATAACCATTCACCTACTTTAATCAGTAATAACCATTCACCTGCTTTAATAAATAATAACCATTCACCTGCTTTAATCGATTGGCTTCATTTAAATGCGTGGCTCCTCATTGGTTATTGAAAGTATACAGGTACGCCCGATGATGACCATGCACCCGAATGCCCCTTATTTTGGAAACCGATTCGCGGTCTTCCGACCGAGTAACCATAACGGCGTCTTAACGTTATTCGTGTCAAAATTTTAAATTGTATTTACAATTTATTTAGAACTTCCTACTTTGACAACATGTATAGCCCTAATGGCTTTATCGTCATCTTATAACAACCAACCGAAGTCATAGAAATGCAGAACTGAACACTCAGCATCATCCCTTTCCAAACCCTTGAATTCATTTTCTCCCCCTGCGCATTATATATATCTTAGATATGATACTGTTAGTACTGTTCCATAGAAACTATATAAACACAAGGAGACGGATTCACACAAATACCGTGAATCGTTTTATTTCCTTGTATAATATACATAAATGCACCTCTGCAATATACAATAATGAAATCAAGTTTAAACTAACGGGAGACAATTAAGTTAAACAACCTTCCTTTACTTAGATTGAAGGAATTTAGAAGATCGAAGAACGTAAATAGAAGTGACTTTCTTCTATTTAGTTTCGATTTGCATTGTTTAATACTGTAACGATTTCCGCCTTCGGTCTCAAGTAAGGGTCGCTTCGCCAATATAGCGAAATGAGTAGTCACAAACTACCAGGAATGTCGCATACAAATGTCTTATCTTTGCGTCTCCGGAATCCACATGGAGGGGTCAGTCTTCTGGTTGATATATTCCTCACACAGGGTAATATCCTAATATGTCTCAATGTCTCAATCCATCCACAATAAATTCATTCATAAGTAGTTAATAAAGTAATAATGACATTAAAATGGAGAGTATTTGACAAATAGTTAATAAATAGTTGATAAATTAACAAGGCAATAATTTAACAAAGTTCGGATGTCTGATTTCCAATAGATAAATAGATTTAAGAAATAATTAACGATGATTCGTGTATTGTTGCAGGATATACAACGAGGACTAGGATATTTTGCAATTAAATTAATAACGAAGGCCGCAGGCCTGAGTTATTAATTAAAATTGCAAAATATCCGAGTCCGAGTTGTATATCCTGCAACAATACACGAGTCAAAGTTGATTATTTCTATTCTACCATGTACTGTTTAATTCTGAGATCGACCTCTTTCTAATAGAAAAACAGCAAAGAACCCCTTAGAAGACCTTGTAATTTATTTCGTGAGTATTGCATTATTTGTTGATGAAATTTTCAGGCAAGTACGATCAAGAGCATCTATCATATGGCATTGATTTTGAAAATTAAAAAAAAAAGGATAAAAAAAAAGAGAAAAAAAAAAGAAAAAAGAAAAAAAGAGGGGGGCCTCCATTCGAACTAGCGTCGTGATAAAAATTTATTGAAAACTAACCCATTAGCCCACTCGGCTATAGTAACCTTTTATGGGTGAATATTAGATATATAAAATTGTGACAGCCGTGACTCGCGACCGTGTATTATTGGCACGAGCGTGGGTTATTGGAAAATAATACATGGTTTTAAACCAATCAGAACTGGCGTTGCATAGCAAACATGGTAGAATATAAAATAAACCACAAGTATTTGTTATGAATATAGAGAATAAATAGTAAACTCTTTGGATAATGTATCTGAAGTGATACCAATTATTAACAGCTGATACTTGTGTGTCTATGTATTTACTAGTAATCCATAATGATGATATACTTCTGGCTATATAGAAGGAATAGTACTGGATCAAGACAGTGATAACACTGTCTTATATATAGAAGTCTAGTCCTTAGAATATAATACAACACGAATCGTGATGCAAATCCTATAGAATGAACACAATGCAGTAAGGCTACTGTAAGTAAAGTACTGGTGATAACACCAAGTAATAACCCTCTCTCAAATCGTTGACAGTATACAGGGGGGAACCCGATGCCGGTCGAATGGCTACTGACTGCCTAGCGCAAGGAACGCGGTATTTATACCCAAGTGTTGTCAGTGACAGTCGGAACTGTCATTTGGCTATCGCTGGCAACAGGAAGCTGTCATCGAAACCAAGTTACACCAAAAAACTTCCGATCCCAACTACAATATAGTTCCACTTAAAATACAAAATCATTAACATAAATGGATTTCACAATAACTGTGACAAATTCTGACCTTATGTGATCCGGAATTCATATAAACTATAATACAGCCGGATACGACTCTAAAACTAGTCTGACTCAAACGCCAGGTCGACCTTCACCGCCATGGTTGGCAATGGCAACATATAACTGTCAAAATAAATCGTAAGTACATGAATTACTGTTGCCCTTATGCTTATAACATATACTTATACTTAATATCTGGGTTCGACATTATAAAACATTGTCTTTGTACTTAATTTACTTCAAATAATCTGTGATCGGCTAGAGCACTGCTGTGTAAACACTCATTTGAGACTCGTATTAATTTACAATGGACAGTTCATTTAAGGGTATCATGTACTCTCAAAATGGCAACTGAGTGTCATTTATTTAGTCATTAAAATTCAAACTAATAGTACATATCATGAACTTGTATCCCCGTGTTTTCAAATATGCTGTATAAGGACATCTATGGCAAATTAAAAATTGTAAAATATGTTTCTTTCTGATCTTTTGTCCCAAAAATTATCAGGAAATACATAATTAATGGAAAATCACCTTACAGGTAAGGCACTGAAAATTGGTATATCATGTTGATTAAATTTACAAACTATATAATCAGATGCAGTTGGAAGGTTATAATAAACAGACAGGAGTGACATGTTTCATGTGAAAAAACGGAAGTACATTTATAGTACATGATTGAAGAGCAATTGTAAAATGGCGGATTACGAGACATGTTGAATTTTGCATCAGCAATTAAAAAATAAGAGCGATCGAAGCCTAAACACTCCGTATATAGTAAAAACAGATCATAGACAGACTTGTCTGTGTGTGTAATTTTACATCGGCGCTTAATTTATTACACACACACTTACAACATATCGGATGACATCCATGTAAACAATCTTGTCAAGGATGATGGTCGACACGGCGTAGGAATATTCAAAGTGAAAGTAGGTAAAATAATCTTTTACATTATTTTAAGCATTAAATTTGTATCCGTTTTATTTGTCTACAACAATTTGAATCGTTATACAATAAGTGTGTTTAGTTTGGTTGACGAACATTTATATTTTTTGCTGTATGCTCAGTCCTTTTTTTATGCGTAACAATATCCGTTTTGTGTACAGGATAGCAGTCATTCGGTCCCGGTAGTTGCCATTGCTTCGAAGTACACCTAGTTTTCATTGAGTTTGTAAGTATTATATCGTTGATCATTTATTTGTTATACGCTATCCTTTAGCTTAATTTCATATCAACAGATAGACAATCGTCCGGTTTTCCGATCTTTCAATATATAGGTTAAATTTGTGAAATATTGTAAGAGTGTGAACACAACTTACTTAGATTCCACGATTCGGGGAACTTCGTCTACGAAGGTAAGATGATTTTTTATCATAATTGTTTTTGGAATACACAGGAACTGGAACAAATTAAATGTTTATATATGAAAATAGGTGAGTATAGAATATATTTTTATGCACGTTTTGTTGTAATTATTTGCATGACACACGTCACAAAAAAATATGGAGGCACACAGAGGTAGTGGGAGATGTTTTTCGTACGCGTGTTACAACTATGTAATTAGCCATGGCTAACAAGTCAATATCAAAAAAGAAAAGATTTGGACTTCCAGGAGGATCCAAGGGTGCACAAAGGAAGGTTTTATATGGTTTACGAAAGCAAACATACAAAGTGAGAGTCAATACCAAATCAAATTTATCAGTCATATTGAAGGTGTTCAGAAAAAGAATTCTGCGTAAATACAAAATAGCCAAAAATGTTACACCACACAGAAATAGAACACTGTTGTTTACATGTAACTGTCAGTCTGACTTGTACAAATTAACCCGGACATCATGTGAGAGTAGTTTGAAGTTCAAATTTACCAGAGTTTCTAATGTTGCAAATGAAGGATATAGACTCATCAATTTGCAAATGTTGCAAAATCACATTGCTGACATCACAAAACACACTGTTCTATGCCAAGAAGCTGGCAGATTAGTATCCCAAGATGTATCTCCCATTCGTTTAGTCAAAGATTGCTACATTTGGCCTTGCAAGCCAAATATTGGTGGAATGTCAGGGATGTAAAAAGAAATTTGATTTCAAAACTAGCCCCGTGTTACACACCCCAACCAGTCACCATTATGACATTAATATGAGAGCTGTGTGGGCCAACATGGCAACTGGTGGAGGTTTGTCTAGGCTCAATGAGATGATGGGTACCCTTGATAGTCCAGGAATGACACAGAAGACTTCCAGTAAACTTGAGCAAGAAATTGGAGATATGTGGCAGAATGTGGCCACCCAAGACTTGTTAGAGGCCGGAGCAGAAGAAAGGCGGATTGCGATGGAAAAGGGCCATTATAGCAATGGGATACCGTGCATTACTGTCATATGTGATGGCGGGTGGAGTAAAAGGACACATAAGCACACATACAATGCTATGGGAGGTTGTGCCGTTATAATTGGGGCAGAGACCGGTAAACTGTTGTATTTAGGTGTTAGGAACAAGCATTGTTCTATTTGCAGTATGGCATCCACATCCAATACCGTTCCAAAACCTCATCGGTGTTTCAGAAATTGGACTGAATCCTCACAAGCCATGGAGTCTGATATGATTCTGGAAGGTTTTATGAAAGCTGAAAGCTTGCACGGGGTCAGATACACCAAGGTAATAGCAGATGGTGATAGTTCTGTTTTTCAAAAACTTCAAGAAAATGTGCCGGTTTGGGGTAGAGACATTACTAAATTAGAATGTGCTAATCATATCTGTAAATGTCTGCGTTCAAATCTTGAAAAACTGGTTGATGAAAACCCCCAATACAAAGGGAAAGACAAACTGACAAAACGTGTGAGAGTTCGTCTTACAAGTTCAGTCAGATGTGCCATCAGACTAAGGTCAAATGACAATACAATGAGCCACAATCAGAAAGTGAAGCTATTGAAGCATGACATTATTAATTCAGTACACCATATCTTTGGGGATCACTCAAATTGTACTGATTTTTGTAAGTCCAAAAATCCAACTTCATGTCTTACTTCTACGTCTTCTACTTCAACCGCGCCTTCATCTTCAACTGCGCCTTCAAATTCGCCTTCAACTTCAGCTGCACCTTTATCTCCATCTCCATCTTCAAATTCATCTTCATCACCATCTGATGTATTGGAAACTACCAACATTTTGCAGGAGCTGTCAGATATATGGCGTGACACTACATCCTTGGAAGCAGAGGAAGAGTCGCGTGGTGACGTGTCCTATTCATCATTCCTTGACAAATTAATGTTGCATGACATTTCTCGTCTGCTTAACAGAATAGCTGCCAAGAGTAGTCAACTGATAGGAAATTTCACTACCAACCTTGCGGAATCCTTCATGTCCATTCGAGCGAAGTTTGATGGTGGAAAATACTTCAACAGATGTAATAGGGGATCATGGAATACCAGATGTTTTGGAGGGTGTTTAAGGAAAAACTTCGGTCCACAGTGGTCTCCTATTGTATGGGAAAAGTGCACAACCTCCAAACCAGGAAACCACTTCAAAAGAGTGTACCAAAGTAGGGAGAATGCTTTGAATTCAACTAAAAGATCCAAAGAAAAACCAGAAAATAAAGCAAAGAGATATAAAAGAAAATATGAAAATGGCAAGCAATCGTCATCAAAAAGGGCCAAAAGAGAATATGGACCAGATGTCCTTGAATGTGTATCCGATATTACGCAAGAAGAACTTCACAATAAGTGTACGGATTATTTCCAGAAACATGTAGATTTGCCGGTCCAACAGATAGCTCTTATTGAGAAAGAAACCAAATCGCAATCACAATCACAAGTCTGGAAATCCGAACGAAGTAAAAGGATCACATCGTCCAACTTCGGTTTGATTACGAAGAAAGACCCCACTAAACCGGTCACTAAAGCTGTGGAAAGGCTTGTTCATGGGCAACCATTTAGTAATTGTCACACCAGACGCGGAATTCGAGAAGAAGGAATTACCATATTGGAATACAAGAATTACATGAAAACAAGCCATAACAAAATTGTACCCCATGAACCAGTAGGGTTAGTAATCAGTAAGGAACACCCATATTTAGCAACCAGTCCAGATGGAAAAGTTACAGAGAAAAATGGTGAGACTGGATTGAGATCAAAAACTTGCTTCATCAAAAGCCAATAAATCTAAATGAAGCAAGTAAGGAAATGAAGTCATTTTGCTTAGAGACTGTGAATTCAAAACTTACCTTAAAAGAAAACCACAACTACTACTACCAGATACAGGGACAAATGAATATGGCAAACTACTCTTGGGTAGATTTTGTTGTACGCACGACAAATCCATACCAACTTCACGTGGAAAGGATTTACGTCGACAAACAATTATGGACCAATACAATGCTGCCAAAACTGAAAAGTTTTTACTTTAAAGCCATATTACCAGAATTGGCATCTCCAAGGCATAAAACTACTACAGGAATTAGAGAACCTGGACTATGGGTAGGTTTATTAGTCATTATAGCTACCGATATAAAACTGTATAAACTGTTTGTTATCATATTTATGAAACTCTTGTTACTAAATTTACAAAGTAGAAAAAACACTTAGCTAAATGTCCATCTTTTGAAAGTTTGTAAATTAATTTCATCAAGTTTGATAAATATGGTAACCAACAACCACTTGTCAAGGGAACCTGTATAATATACCAGTATCATTTATTAAGGTAAGGTAAGCTACACATTTTCATATTCATGAATGAAAAACAAAATAATTTGGCATTGGATATATTTCTCATAATTATGGGGAACAGAAAAGAATTTCAGACAAGAGTAGAAATTCATAGGTAAGGTAAGTGTACTTATGTTTGTTTTAAATTGATACAATGCAAGTCTGTCATGAAAATGTAACAAGATTGATTTCAACAAATTTATGATGATAATTTTCAGTATAATATATATTGACTTTTTTTACAGTTTGAAAAGAAAGAAACTATCAAGAGCAAAGGAGGAAAACCCAGACGGCCAACAAGACAAAAAAAGACATGCGACAGAAGTGACAAGCATTCCCCAGCAAGTCCTGGTCCTTCCTCTTCCAACAGCAGTGCAAGGTTTCGTATTAAACATTTATGTATTTTTAAGTATTTCAACACTGCACATTTACAAATTGTTTAACAGAATGTGGCATGTTTATGTGCCCTTTAACAGAGTTATCATAACTATCATTTAATTATTTTTTTATTCAGACAAAGACGTAATACCAACGTGAAGTTCGTAGGGCGAACTATCTTACATGAGTGGGTGGTTGATGATAGTGGCACTAACAAGTGGTATACTGGAAGCGTGACGGATGTGTTGAAAGAAAAAGACGGCGCAAAGAATGCAGTGTATGAGGTGTTATACGAGGGGGAGGAGGAAGCTTATGAAGTAGACAACCTTTATGGTGACTTCATGGCTTCAGCAGTGAAATTCATTGATTTATAAGTAATAAATCAATGAATGTAAAGGTACAAATATAAGCAAGATTTAAAATTGACACACATATTTAAAAAACACACCTTATACATGATAATTGTGATGTTTATGTTTCAATTTTAAACTATTGTATTGTCAATTATGTGGACATTATTACATAGTACATGTATTAAAGAAATCGTTAAGTATGACATTACAATAGTGAAGAAATATACCAGAAATATAATAATAAGTATAAGAAATTTTTTTGCAATAGGGTAACACAAGAGGTTATGGCTAAATTGGTCTTCTTGTAAAATATATTTTATATCAATAACAATTTATATCAATCGTGACTCTCCATACTTATTTTTAAAAAAAAAGTAGTTCATAAGAGTTTTTTCCCTTCAATTAAAATAAAAATGGCTACTTGGAAACAATGTGGTTACCTAAATTGATACCGTTTTATAATTGTTTCTTGTTATTTGAATATTTTATATAGCCTTATGGTTTTAATAGCCTCTGAAATATAATATCAACTTTTTATTTTCACAGTTGCAACACTTTACAATTTCGTATGCTTCAATCCTATTCAAGACACAAAAAGTAAGTATTTTCAATTTCCCACCATATTTTTTACTATTTCAATTAATATTTGTGTACAGCTTCAATTAACAATCGTTTTGATATATAAAATGTGTATGTTATACAATCATGCAACAAATTATCATTTTTTTAAAACTTTCAATGTTACACCACTACCTATTACCCTTAAACTTGAATGAAAATAGCACTGTACATCTTACATCATGAAATGATTTGCATATTTACCACTTAACTACTATAGATAGACCACGTTGGTTACTTTACAAAATGTATGTGTTGTGTAAAAGTAGGAGAAATTTGTAAGCACATTATCAGTGTGCAGTTACGGTTCATCTGACCTTATTTCGGCCTCTATATTTGTTTATTCATTCAGAACCTATAGTTACAGTAAGTGTTCAGAGTAACTTTCCGCGGGAATCTGCACGTGCAGATTGCCGCAATCTGGCTATATAACTCGGGGAATTTCAATAGTCAGACAGTCTTACACAAAGTCTTCGTTCGACTGGTATGACTCGCCTCTCTCTCCTTCTCTATAGGTTTAGTGTTAGTTAGGGTATCATGTAGGCAGTTGTTTAACAACCTAGGCTAGATTAGTATTTGGATGGGCCGTAGGTTTGTCGTGACCATGTATAGATTTTTAACACTCATTTTATATACCGTCCGTCGTCTATTCAGTAGGATTATGCCGAGTAGCCAATAGTTATATTAAGGTGGGTGAGCGATGTACGTGTGTGGGTGGAATACCTGTCGAATTTACTGTGATATATAAAACAGTACTTTACATTTGTTGAGTTAATAAATTATACGTTGATCTTTATATCTGAGTCTGTGTTTCATTTGCCATGTGCTTCCCGTTGTCAAATTCTAAGACTCCAATGGGCCCGAGATCCCCGAACCTGGGTTAGGTTTCTAGTACAGAAACCGTGACTTTTACATATGTCACAGGAAGGAAAACGAACACACTCCTGCTGGTTCTTCTATATGTTATTACCGGAGATTAGGACATAACTTGATACATAAGGGAAAAAAACCTGAAACACAAAATAGCCTGTATAAGTAAAATATACATACGTAGCCTACACGTACTCGACAAAATATTAACTGACTGTAATAATTCTATCTATTAAATAAAGTTATAATTATTAGTCATTCTATTATATTTGTCACGATAACATACCTTCCAAGACAGTTATGTCTGGTAAAACGGCAAGTCTGTACCATAATTGGTCACCGGACCCCAGAGGATATATCCTACCGACCTATAACGGCTACTGCGGCGTTCTACCCTAACCTACCGGTTTTACTATTCCCGCTCTCACTCTTGCACGATTTGTTACACTTTCATACCCTAATTTACATATAAGTCTTAAACACCACCAAATATGGATATACACAGTATGGACCACACGTACATGACACTACGTTACTAATTTAGACAGGGTACTTTCCACATTACAACACAGCACTGACAAGTACATGTAACGTGTATAGACAATTCACAATATTATATCAATTAATTATTTCAATTAATTAAATTGTACCTGTGACATGTAAATAACGATCAGCTGACCAAAACACCATAGCTACTGAGTAGCTGGTGAATAAACTAGGAACAAAAATAATAAACCTCACCATTTATGGTGATAAATTTCTAACTCTGTAAAATTGCCCCCGTTTTTAAAAACATTGTCGTCCGCGACAACTGGGACTCAAATACACATCTAAAATTGTGATAAGAACAAATCTTTGACTGGATTTCTTATTTACTCTAGCAACATGTTAGATCTATCACATTGTCTCTACCTTTATATACAGGAATATAAACAGATGTAATAACTGATAATATATGTTTTACCACAGACTTTTACCATAAAACCTCTAGATTGAAGTTCCTAGACGATGAACAATTTCTGATACATGTGTAACTCTGGTAAATTCATCCCTACTATGTTGTGATATATAGGCTAACTCACACTGTTCCACAACAATAGGCTATGACTTGACAAAATAATATACATATCAATAACATCAATATTTGGCAGTGTTCGACTGATTAAAATAACTTACTTATTATGATTCATACTGGAAAAAAGAATAATACAGTTTCAAGAATATATTATATGCACAAATTGTTGACACAAGTTCATTCACCAAAAGCATAACGCCTATTATCAGACAACCGCGCGCGATGTTGTCATCAATCATCTTGGTCTTCCCTTGTAAACTGCTTTGCGGTCACAGGTATTGATACAGGTAATCCTCATAGATTAACAGGCTGGTCGTCATGCAGGTATAACAGTATTATGATGGTTGGTGAAATCATGTCTCGACATCTTAAAATGTTTCTCAGATAACTGATAAAATCCAGTTTTTATATATTTCTTATCTTCATAAAAATTGATCAGATAACTAATCAAACACAGAGTTAAAGATTCACTAGTGTATGTTTAAAATGTGTGGAGGGTCAAGATGTACTGATTATTGTTAAATTCACAGAAACAGAGGTACTGCACTGCATGATTCGAGGAATCGGTCGGAAGAAGTTTTCCGACTAATCGACTCCCACGCAGTGAGTAACCCAAGTGGATCCACACCCATTTTTAATATTAAGTGCCACCTGGTATGAGGTGCATCTCATCGCCCTAATGAAGTTTCCTCGAACCTTGGGTTCTTGGAACCATGCAGACACACAAAATTAAATCGGTCCAGCAACTCCAGGCGTGTCATGGCCGGATCAGCTGCCAAGGTATACGCAGCTACCTCCCAGGCCAATAACGTCTGGTCGAGCGATAATGTTTTCCATCCCTTTGGCGGCCACTTCAAGGTGCCAAGGAGACACTCTCATCAGGCACCTTGTCCCAACTGCGCAATGCAGATGGGAACAAAGGTAGTACTCCTCTGTCTAGCAGTGCGATGGCTCGTTCCCGGACACTGTCAGAGCCTAGGTCGGACTCATGGCTCTGATGGTCCTCTTTTGGTGTCTGAGCTGCTGGTGTCTGAATCGCTGGTGTCTGAGCTGTTGTTGCCTCGATCTCTGGAGATTTTGATTCCATGTCAGGCTTCGCTGCAGTTGCTGCCATTGGTTCGTCATCCTTGGAGTTATCAGAGTACTGGTTGGCCTTATGGGAGAGGGAAACAGCGGCTCTACTAGCTATATTAAGTCTGGCTCCTGCAAGTCCTCAAACTTAAAACCATATAACGGATCTACTTCGACAACCCTCATGGGTTCGTAAGTTCTTTCTGGGGGCGCAGCTGGTGTCTGCAACACTTATGTGCATTTTTCAGGTGTGTATTTAATCTGCTACTCCTAGACTTGGGGTAGGTGTACGTGCATCCCTCGTATGGGCACTGTTTCCTTTAGGCGTATTCATTTGGATTGGATGGATTCGAGTGTTGTTATTAAATAAAACACAAACATCGAAGCCGAGGGTCACCCACCACAGACGGACTGTATCACAGCCGTCCGACCTTAATAAGATTGCTGGTAACACCAATAAACGACCAGCAACCACACCACCTCAAGACCAACGAAACCGAAGGTAGAACTACACAGATTACCTTCCTTAAACAACACAAATCCCAGCAAAGGCTCAAATGACCCTATCCATTGTCATAACAGGTACGACGCTCTTGCGAACGACAGTGAGTTTGGTGACAGCAGCATTGCTGTCACCAGACAACATACACCAAGTAGTCCTGTCAGTCCAAAGAGCGTCCATCACGAACCTGGATAGTGGTCAGCAATACCAACAAATGTATTATACAATGGAACATACGCGGACTAAGGGCAAAAGAAGAGTTTCAAAATATATCAAAAGAATTTAGGCCTGCCTTATTTTGCTAGCAGGAGGTCATGTTAAAAACCCAATTACTTCAAAAAATTCTCGCTCTAAAATAGCATCGCAACGGCAGAAAACAGAGGTGGTGCAGCTGTAGCTGTCCATCAAACTATTCCTCACAGAATTATCACGTTAAACACAAATTTACAGGCTGTTGCTGTCTGTGCAACTTTGCACAGACAAGTAACTGTCTGTTCAATTTATCTTCCTCCGAGTATTGCTTGTGAGCAACTTAATAACCTCGTCTCGCAACTCCCAGCACCATAAATAATTCTCGGAGATTTAAAGGGCATAACAGTCTCTGGGGCTCCCCGAACACAGATGAGAGAGGAATACGTATTGAGGAGTTTATAGAAAAAAAACAACCTGTGTCTTTTTAACAATAATACCCCAACATATCTACACCCTGCTGTCGTACCCACATAGACCTATTATTATGCCATCCATCCATTTTACTCAATTATGACTGGAGGGTAAATGATGATCTATGTGGGAGTGACCACTTCCCTATTTTCCTAAGAATATTGGGACCCCTCTTGATCAACCACTTCCTCGATGGAATATGCACAAAGCAGATTGGGACCAATTCTAACACCTGTGCAACGAGGAGCTTACTGTAGAAAAAATCACTAACATCGATGACCCAATCAAAACATTCACTGAAACGATAACTTCTATTGCCACAAAAACGATACCAAAGTCCGTACCCAAAACCTACAAAGTTCCTTTTATCTTAAGAATCTTTTTATCAATAGATCGAGTCGAAAGGCTCGGCGATCGATTAAGTCGGACAAAAAGAATAGCTAGAAGGAATACATATCTAAAATATCTTCAAACACATCATCTAAAAAGATATGGGATCAGATACGAAAAATAAGTGGAAAACGAAAAACAGCACCAGCATCCAATCTTATCAACAATAACCAAATCGTATCTTCTACATCTGAAATTGCAAATGTATTTGCTAAAAATATAGCCAAGACCTCATCCGCCAAAAATCACTCCAAAAAATTCCAAGCTTTCAAAAAAGACAAAGAAAAGAAAAGTCTTAACTTCAAATCATCAAACACAGCAAGTTATAACAAACCTTTCGATCTCCCGGAGTTGCTTGAATCGCTAAAAAGATCAAACGATTCAGCAGCTGGGCCAGATGAAATTCCGTACCAATTTCTGAAACATTTACCAGAATCATCATTACGATGTCTCTTATATATTTTTAATCATGTAATTGCTTCCGATAAGATCCCCGAGTCTTGAAAAGAATCTACAATTATTCCAATTCCAAAACCTGGTAAGGACGCCAATGAACCAAATAATTATCTCCCTATCTCTCTAACAAGCTGCATCTGTAAAGCACTTGAACGGATGATAAACACTAGACTAGTTTGGTTCCTTGAATCCAATAATATTTTGAGTCCACTCCAAAGCGGATTCAGAAACCGCAGAGGACCGGTAGACCATCTGGTCAGATTATAAACCTTTATTCGAGAAGCTTTCGCAAAGAAGGAACATCTTGTTGCTGTGTTCTGTGATCTGGAGAAAGCATACGATACTACATGGCAATATGGTATTATTATGGAGGACCTGCATGGAATTGGTGTACGTGGGAATCTCCCAAAATTCTTTTCAAACTACATATCTGACAGACATTTTAAGGGTCGCGTTGGCTCAATGTATTCTGAAACAGCAAAACAGGAAATGGGAGTCCCTCAGGGTGGGATCCTTTCCGTAACTCTTTTCGGTTTGAAAATCAACACTATAACTAAATGTCTCGGTAAGTCAACTGAAGGGTCTCTATTCGTTGATGACTTCAACAATGTTTGGGCAAACTACAAATATGGGCAGATGAAAACGGCTTCAAATATTCCAGATCAAAAACTGTCTTCATGCACTTCTGCCAAAAACGAAAACCACATAATAATCCCGATCTAACATTAATTGGGAAAAAAAAATTCCAGTTGTCGAGCAGACCAAATTCCTCGGATTAATTTTTGATTCAAAACTCTCCTTTGTTCCACATATTAAACACTTAAAGGATAAGTGCTCAAAGACAATGAATATTTTACGCGTACTATCCCATACTGACTGGGGTGAAACCGTGAAATGCTCTTGCGCCTTTATAGGGCACTTATTCGATCAAAACTCGACTATGGGTCCATCGTTTATGGATCGGCACGGAATTCTTACTTGCAAATGTTGAATCCTATCCATAATCAAGGATTACGTCTAGCACTTGGTGCTTTCCGAACAACACCAGTGCAGAGCCTTTATGTAGAGGCAAATGAACCATCTTTAAATGACCGAAGGAAAAAAACTTGCTCTTCAATATGCCGCCCAATTGAAATCCAACCCGCAAAACCCGGCTTTTAATCTTGTTGTCAATCCGCAATACCGAAACATATTCAATAAAAAAAACAAAAACTCTTACCAACATTTGGCATTAGAATTTCGAATATTCTTCATGAACTTAAAATACGCTTAGACAACATAGACGAATACACTGTATCGGATGTACCGCCACGGCTTGTCGAAACACCGGATATTAACCTTACTCTACACGAGAGGGCAAAATCGAGTGCATTACCCGAAGATTACAAATCCTCCTTTCGGGAATGCATCAAAGATTTTCCCGATCACGTTCAGATCTACACTGATGGCTCAGAAGATGGAGAAAAGGTCTCCACAGAATGCTACACCGATCACCATTGCTCTTCAATCCGCTTACCAGATGGTGCCTCTATCTTCTCTGCGGAAGCATGTGCCATCGATTTGGCCCTCGACCATATCGATGAACAACGCATTAGAAAGACAATCATTTGTTCCGACTCTCTATCTGTCCTTCAGAATTTAAAGTTACGAGATCCAAAAAAATTACTCATACAATACCTTGTTTTACGAATATCTCGTATCTTAAAAAAATGCAAAATAACATTACTTTGTATTCCGAGCCATGTCGGAATTAAAGGCAACGAACTTGTTGACCGCAAAGCAAAACATGCTCTAAATCTGAGACAAACAAATATCAAAATACCATATACAGATTTCAAACTTGTAATTAGTTCTGCCATTCGGAGTAAATGGCAGCAACGCTGGTCTCTCGAGACGAGCAACAAACTTTTTAAAGTACAACCGAAACTTAAAACATCAACACCAAGTCGGAAGGATCGTAGAGAGGAAATAGTCCTCTCTCGGCTCCGTACCGGGCACACATATCCTACTCATTCGTTCCTTTTGAAACGAGAGGATCCACCGGTGTGTTATGCATGTGATGTTCAATTCACAGTGCAGCATTTTTTAATAGAATGTTCCGATTTTAAGCGTATTCGTGATAAATACTTTCGAGTCCCGGATATGAAAACCCTTTTCAGTTCCGTGGATTCGAAAACAATATTTAGCTACTTGAAAGAAATCGATCTATTTTATAGACTTTGATGTCTTTTACGTTACTGTCTTTGACGTTCTATTTATAACAAAGTTCACATAATCTACTCGTACATATTATTTCACATAATCTATTCGTACATATATATATATATATATATTACCATTTTTAACCACCTTTTATCATAATGATGTTAATATACGATACGGATGCTTTTAAAAATGACAAATTTTATCCGATTTTAACTTTAAAAATAAAACATGTTAGAATATTGTTTGGCCCTAAATGACCCTAGTTGTCGATGGGCCGTAAAACATAAACAAACAAACAAACAAACTGTCCAATAAGCGCCTCCTTATACATTTCACATCAAATCACGAAATACGATATCGCAAAAATGTACTACGAGCGTGGATTCGAACTGGCCGTACACAGTGTGACTCATTCGGGCATTGATACCTACACAAAGTTACTCCAAGAAGCTCGTGATCAACGGAACAACATTGCTAATTTGGCTGGTGTCCCTATTGACGAGACTGTCGGATGGAGGAGTCCTAACTTGATTACAGCAGTTGACGGACAGGCAGCAATTGGTGATAATTTTCGCGGAAAGACGATGTTAAAGCAAAGGAGTAGATGCACTATGGCTCAAATTTGGCCCCAAAAATATATCTTTTAAATTGTTGAAAAATACTTTAATAAGGTAGTCATTTATGTTATTTAACATCTAGTCATTTGAAAATCAATAAAAAATATACTTGAGACGCTCGCGATGACGTCATAAATTTCGCGGGAAAACGTCACGTTTACAAAAAACTGCAGATTTTTACTATGTTTTGTAACTTTGAAGGAAGTTTTAATTACCTCCCCAAGGGTGTACCAATTTTATATTTAAGATTTAGGACAAAGTAGGTATATTGTCTGTGAGGTTCAAAAATTTTTTTGGTACATGCTTGGGGAGGTATTAAAAAATAGCAAAACCCTTCGAAATTTGCTACCGATTTGCATAACAAATTGCAGCTTTGACGTTGCCCAGCGTAACCGTATCTACCGACAGCAAACTAGTAGCTGGTCGGGATCACTGTAGAATGTTTTAAATCTTCATAAAAAAAAATTCTGGTTGATGAGTTGACTTGCGTTTATTTTATCAAATAAAAAAAGAAATACGATAGACAAATTTCATCCGCTTGCGATTTTAAAATCACAAAATCTATCCACAAAAACTCAACCTGCGATCCTCTTTCGCGTTGCTATTAGAAGCTTTTAAGAACCTACGTTGGAAAGTCAAGGAGCTGTTTGCAAGATCTACATATCATAGAAGTTAAGCCTATCTACACATCATCTGACAGGTAAATTGTATGTTGTAATATGTAAAAGTGATCTGTACATGAACATTATACAAAAGCTTGTTATGCGTTCATTGTAAAATCAAATAAAGATATGTATTGTCGGTACTGCTGTTGTTCTGATCAGAAGTTTTCAGTAGATCTAATTATCAATATAATAATACACGATGTAAAATATATTTCCAAAGCAAAACAACTGAATACTTGAGTAGAATATTAATCTATTTACCGTGAAGGATTTTAGTTATTGGTCTAAAAATAGATTTTATCGGCCTATGATTTATCGTTGGACAATGATATGCCGACCATTACCTTTGATACAACGTGGTTCATCAATAAAAATAATTAACACCAGATGAGTAAATATTCCAACATATAAAAGACTAGAATAGTATTAAACTTTGGGTAGAATCATTGACATAACATCGACTGACGCATCGTTTTATTTTTAGTGTGAGAGAATACTCTTTAAGAAATCATGAACATTACGTAACGGCGGTATGGTGTAATGGTTAGAGCCACGGGCCCTCGACCAACATTTTGCATATTATGGGGTTCAAATCACGCTCCGGTCATTTTTATTTTTTCCATCATTATTTAAGGAACAATTATTTTGGGCGCTTAAATATTTTATGATTAGTATTTTTACAAAAACAAAAGCTGTATTTGAGCCAAAATTGATAATACACATTTTTCTTTTAAGGATGCCAATAAAATGAAGGACACCGATATCAATTATCATGTTGGCAATGGATGGACTTCAAGTTGCATGTAAGTTTTTCATGATGTCGTAACTGAATTAATTTAATATTTTTGTCAGTGCTTTAAATTGCTTAATTATTTGTTCTTTGGAGTAAGCACATTTTTTTCTGATTTGTTCTTAGTTTCAAACCTACGTTTGTAAGCATTTTATCATTATGCTCTATTTATTTATTCATGCAACAGCTTAATATAACTAAATGAAATAGGTATGAACACAATTACACAGTCAGTATGAATGCAAAGGTAAACAATGATCAATTCAAAGAAACCCTCAAAAGTGGTTTTGTATGGGACTAGCAGTTTAAAACCCTCAAAGATACAGGCAATTCATTAAAAAAAAATTCTAAACATATTTGTTATGGTGAAAACCAAACAATCTAATCAAAATATTTTTCTTTTTAGGATGCAAGTAATATGAGAGCAAAGCGAATATGCCATTGATATGAGAGAGAAGGGACGGTGCCTGGATAGTTTTGAAGTGATAGGTAAGTGTTTTTCGGATGTCATAATTCAGTACTTTTAAATATAGAATATTTAGCCTTGGGTCTTGAGTTAGAGATAATTCAGACTATGGAGAGTTTACTGTCGTTTTAGTTGACGTACACAGAAAAACAAGGAACAGCTGTACGCAGCTTTGAGCTTTGTATATAACATGTACATATATATATTTACCAACGTCGATCGCCGGCCATCAATAAAATACATTGTAATGCAGAACCGCGATCTAGGGCCCCGGACCTTTTATTCATGTGAAATGTCAGTGCAGTAAGTCAGCAGACGATTTGTACACAACACATACGGACACACCCTCAGACATTTATTAAATGGCACACACACTCAAGCGCGCACGAGAGCGCACACACACCCTTACTGATACACATACACACACATAGTACCTGAACCAAAACGTATTTCAGCGCAAAAGTTTCATAGTTATTTTTTGAACAATAAACGCATGCCCAGACGTCGTTTGGTTGGATTCATACATTTGTAATCATGTTAGGACTCATATCCCCACTGCTATATATGTATAGTTTGTATAGCGTTAGTGTGCTTACTACAAATGGATGAGGATCAACACGTGACACACCCCAGCTTTTGTCCGAATTCAAGCATTATATGCTGTGTCAGACTTTTTTCATGTGAAATAGACTGCTACATGTGTGAATTTATACAGTTGTAGAGATATATGTAGATGTACATTTTCATGTTCCAATAAGGGGATAGTAAGTTCGTTTAAATTTCATGTTCTAATCGCCAGTATAGCCACTCAAAACAAGATACTATCCCCATTCTTACACGTTTACTATCGCATATATTTAGAAACATTGTTTTACAGCACTACAAGTACACTGTTATGTACTCTGTGACCTCCGCTAGTGACGTGTCATACTGTGGCAGGTTGACCAATCAGAGAGAAGCTATCAAAGTCGGTCAATTGGCCACGTCAATACTGGCGAGAGTTCGGTCTGTATGTTGACGAAGCGGTGTATTTGGATTGTTGTGAAAGTCCTGTTTCCGAAGATTTAAAGACACATTTGGATTTACGCAGTATCCATAACGATATGTGCGTTTTGACAAAGTCAGAGTTGATGTGTTTCTACAGGCTCAACCGTTATGTGAAGTTGTGTGTACTTGTTCCATTCCATTTCGGATTTTACTTGACCGTAGATTCCTACACACGGACGATATGAACGTTTCAATCAATGAATGACGGTAAGAATGATGTTGACGATTTTTGTTTAATATATTCAGCTAATTCATTCTATTCGATTTCTTCACTTTCGATTCCAATTTCATGGGTCATCAAACATAAATGGTGCAGAGTGTTGAATTTCGCTACTAGTCGAACTTGACGCCATATTGTTTTGATTAGAAACGGGGCGTGGCTTAACACGATAGATCATGGTTCTATCGCAGATTAGAAAACAGTCCGCAACCAATCAAAACACGCGTTGCAAACGAATCGTGTTAGAATAAGTATTCTATGCCAGTAAAGGCTGAGAAAATTGTTGAAAGAAAATAATTTGAATAACTCAAAGATAGACAGATACTTGTGCTGGCAGATATAATGCTGGTTAACTATTAATTATCATTTTATGCTTCATTTTAATCAATCCTCTTAAGATGCACAAAAGACAGAAAGAATAAGTAAATACAAGTTTTCAAAGTTATTATAAGTGAGGATTGAGGCACTGAATAAGGGGTATAACGCGTATTTCTCTGTTTTAGAGTAACCCGAGTTTCCTCTGACCTAAACACAAAACATAAGACACTTAGATAGAGAGATGTCTTTTATGAGAATATAATGATCTTACCATCAAAATGTCTAATGTCTTGCAGTAGGGCAAGAAGAAACTCATTGGTGTGCTTATTAGGATTTTCAGAGCATTATTCGGAGTATTTGAAACACAGACTTGGTTGGTGGGGTGAGCAAGTTTGTTTAACTTTCGTAAAGTTCATTTCAAGGCTTTTTCAAATATTCCACAGTAATAATCTTTCAAGTTTTTTTTTAGTCTTTGTTTGGGTTTTTTTTTAAATAGGACCATGTGAAACAAGCAATCAACGACATTGCAATAGAGTTTATTTGGTATTTCAGGTATTCCCCTGGAGCTGTCTCAATTTTACTAGCAAGCCAGGCTTACAAAATTTCCTGTGAACCTTGGCTTATTGATGATTCTGCCTAAAATATGACATCAAAGGTAAGCTAATAGATTGATCTTGATTATAAATTCACAACAATTAAAATGTTTATTATCTTATAGCTGATGAGGATTTTTGGTTTTGTTTAAATTGATCATAATTATCTGCTGTGCTATATGTATGTGAGCTCATTTATACTTCATTATTGACTGTTTCATTTGAAATTTTGAAGTGAGCATATATATTACCATGTTCTTTGGAAAAAATCCGTAATGGCTTGCATATACATGTATCTGGATGCTTATGATATTGATTTTCTCCCATTTCACATTTCAGGTACTTTAGCTTTAGAACTTTTATTTATATGGATATTTGTGGTGTGACCAATATACTAGAAGATAAATGCCATCCCCTGCCACCAGAGACAGCAGATTTAGGCATCTTTTCCCTATAGCTACCCTCCCCCACTTTTCTATGTCATTTATTAAGATTTAATAACTTAATATTTGTGTTAGTGTTGTTTTTCGACAACTACCAAGCTGAATCATGCAATTTTGATCTTAAGTAAAACATCCTGGGAGTTAAGGGGTTAAGGTAACATTGTTTAAACGTCTATAGTCGATACAGAAACGTAAGTAGCCATCTTTCTTTGTAACCAGGACCACTGTTGAAGACCATGGGCTAGTTGAAGGTTGAATTATTTTAGTCTCTAACATTTTCTTCGCCTCATTAGCTGGATCCTCTCTTTAAGTCAACGTGGTAAGAAATTTGGTTGTGTATTACAGGTATAATGGCTTAGTCAGCAGTCTAATAATGCTTTCATTTAAACATATTAACAGAATATTCACGTATTACATAGGTAAATGGACAAAATTAAAAACATTTAAAAACTAAACTTTATAATGTAGCAATATGCAAACAACGAAACATCAATAAAATCGGTGAAGTTGTTCGAAAGCTAACCAGCAATCCAATAGACGCCATGAAAAATCGGAATTCGAGTCTATTCCTTTTTCTTTCCTCGTTCAGTTCCAGCGAATCATTCATTTTCTAAGGGAATACTCGGGTTTTGCCGATTCCATACATTTTTGTGTCTGTTTTTCTTTTTGTGGAATCTGTCTGTATTTTCGCAGTTCCACGCTTACGCGTTCCGCAATTTGATATAGACTGTAAAGCCCGCCGTTGAATTGTGGGACTAATTTTCAGAGAAACTTGGTCCGGCAGCCACAGTTATTATTTTTGGGAATTCCCCCTATACTTTCATAAATACACATTTTCTTTTAGTTTCTGATTCACGATAATCTGTAAGGTATTATCAAGTCCGAAAGCTGTAAAAAACTCAAAATGAAAACATTGATATATGTTTCTTCGTGAGTAGGTGGCTTTTAAATATTTTTTTCCTGGGTGTAAAAGATATGCTTCTGATCGTTAAACATATCGATAATGTTTTCAGCAAAATATATGTAAATGGTGTCAGGGTTAATATTCGTGAGCTCTACGTGTAATGTAATTGTCTTGGTTTTTTTAGGCCCTTCGTATTTACATTTACACCTCTGAGACGACACCAAATTTTGCAGATTTGCGCGTCCAAGTCCGCGTTCGTAATCCGTATACATGAAAATAGGAAATGTCCTCTAATGGACCACCAGCAGAATCGAAGACTTTGTTACGTGTCTTCTATGTAGGGGACATTAAACAAATCAAAATAGTTCTTCTGTCTCTATTTTAACACTTTGGACCTTAAATCTGTCCGTTCTTTCCTCCTTACTCTGTCTGTTAAACCAAATGAAAAATCCGAATATTGTTTTATTGATACGATGACCTTGGATTTGACAAAATTCTACAATTTGTAGCTGTCATGGATTTTACAAAAATAATTACATAATCCACTACATCAGATAGTTCACATTAATAATACACTCGGATATAAAGCCACTAATGGCATTTGACTATCATCCGTTAATAAAAGAAATGACCTTCAAGTATAGGTGGTTTTATGAAAGCAATTGATCTCACCTGTTCTTATCTCGCCTGTAGTAAAATACATACATTACACTTAATATGTATAACGATCGCCTTTAGGTGCCATTAGAATGTGTAGCTTTATCAGTGATGAAGTTACGGCTATATAAATATATTGTCGGCGTGGACATATAGAAATAACATGCATTCAACATCTCAACACTCTCCAGAAAAATGTTCTCGCTCGCAAAAAAATTTATTTTACTTCTGTTTATACGGTTCTGTGACATCAACCGAGGAACTGTGTCGCCAAGGTGTTAACTGCCTCCTACCGGACTGTTTCTGTAGTACGGTCGAACATCAAATGGGCCGGAATGACATCCTTCAAATGGTGTATTTTGGATTTGATGATGCATTGAATCCGGAGAGTGTACAACACTACGATTTTCTCTTTTGGGCGAAACCGAACCAACCCCAACGGCTGTACAATAAGCGCCTCCTTATACATTTCACATCAAATCACGAAATACGATATCGCAAAAATGTACTACGAGCGTGGATTCGAACTGGCCGTACACAGTGTGACTCATTCGGGCATTGATACATACACAAAGTTACTCCAAGAAGCTCGTGATCAACGGAACAACATTGCTAATTTGGCTGGTGTCCCTATTGACGAGATTGTCGGATGGAGGAGTCCTAACTTGATTACAGCAGGTGACGGACAGGCAGCAATTGGTGATAATTTTCGCGGAAAGACGATGTTAAAGCAAATTTGTCACCTTCAGACGTCATGATTTAAATTTCATCAATACCTACATGTGGTTCTCCTATAGAATATATATCTCAGGATTTATTTTTACTTCATAACACTGCAAATCCATCTCATATAGACAGTAATAACAATAAACATCAGAAATCGGTCTTCTTTACATTGTGAAGCATCCAAGTGCCGACATGTTGGACAGATCTAACACAGTGGTGCTGTCCTCGACGGCGTATTACATATGTACAGTTGGTGAGTTTGATGATAGAACTATGATTATGACTGTGTACTTTGTTCTTATTTTTATGAAAACTGCAATACACCGACCTGGGATTTTACATATATTCTATAACTTTTCGAGGTTTTTAGAAAAAAAATCATATATTCCACTCATCTGATGGTACCCTCAGGACATAACGGTAATGACAGTTGGCTATCTTCCATCTTTGAATTGAACAGCCTTCAACCTACGAGTGATCTTCAATCAGCAATTGAACACACCTGTTCTTATCTCACCTGTAGTATAATACATACATTGCATTAACTATGACATAACGCTTCACCTTATATCGATTACAATTACCTCCATTTGTAACATTATCCATGACGAAGTCACCGCTACAGGAGCATTGGTTTTAAACTACAAATATATTGACAACGTGGACTGAAAGACATCACCTGAAACAGGGATGTACGTCCCTGTCTGAACACAATAGCTAAACATTCTCCAGAACAATGTTCTCGCTTGCAGTAATTTTATTTTACGTGTGTTTCAACAATTGTGCTATATCAGCCGAGGAACAGTGTCACCAAGGTGTTAACTGCCTTCTACCGGACTGTTTCTGTAGTAGATTAGAACATCCTATGGACCGGAATGACATCCCTCAAATGGTGTATTTTGGATTTGATGATGCATTGAATCCGGAGAGTATTCAACACTACGATTTTCTCTTTGGACGTAACCGAACCAACCCCAACGGCTGTCCAATAAGCGCCTCCTTATACATTTCACATAAAAACACGAAATACGGCATCGCAAAAATGTACTACGACCATGGATTCGAACTGGCCGTACACAGTGTGACTCATACAAACATTGATACATACACAAAGGTTCTTCAAGAAGCTCGTGACCAACGGAACAACATTGCTAATTTGGCTGGTGTCCCTATTGACGAGATTGTCGGATGGAGGAGTCCTAATTTGGCTACGGCAGGTGACGGACAGGCAGCCGCTCTCCAATCCCTCGGGTACAAGTATGACATTTCATGGCCTTATAGAAAACTTCGAATGAACGATAAGAACTTGTGGCCACTTACATTAGATTATGGTTGCCAGATTTCAAAAGAATGCCCTAAGCAAAAACATAAAGGATTTTGGGAGATCCCGGTGAATCCCGTTACATGGAAAGATGAACAATTTTGTGTCTACACTGATGGTTGTTACAAGCGACCTAATAACACCGAGGAAGCTTATAATTTCATCATAGATAACTTTAACAGGCATTACCAAGGCAACCGCGCACCATTCGGAATACATATGCACATGGGTTGGTTTTTTCAGCCATATACAAGGACAGGTATGGACAGGGCAATCCAGGACATGCTGAAGAATGAAGATGTATACATTATAACTGCCAAGCAAGTACTGCAGTGGATGAAGCATCCAACCAAATTATCTGGGATGAACCATTTTGAATACTGGAATTGTGACGGAAAAACGATGATACCCGGACATAGAGATGGAACTTTTCCGGGAATTTATATGATGGAAGACTCGGATGTAAATGATAGACTTTCCCCTAAAGATAATACAGGGATGGTTAATTCACCAAATCGATATAACGAAGGAAAACAACTATTGACAGTTCTTTTACTTGCGGTTGTGCTCGCCTGCCTATCTGTTGGAATAGTGTATTGGTTGTTAACAAAGAGAGGTAAAAACTATACACCACTGCGGTATAATTTGGTTGTCGACGAGTACAAGGACAGGACAGTTTAGAGTAATTATAGTGTGGTTGATATGTTAAACATAGGTGCAGTAGTCGGTAAACAGTTTTCGTAAAACTGCATTATTTTAGAAAATGTGTAGTCATTTTTTGTGTAAGCCAGAACATTAACAAATACATATGCAAAGCAAAAATAAAGTATAAACAAATTAATAAGTTGATTTACCCTCTACCACGGAGTTATTGTATTATAATTTAATTTTGCTTGTAACAAGCATTTTCATTGGCTCAAAAAATAACATAACATAAATAATGACTGTGTTCACGGGATTTTGTATTTATCGATGTGTTTTTAAATATCTGGAGCAAAATAAACATGTTAAACTTAATGAAAATGTTTCTTATCGTTGTTAATTAAATTATAAGGGTTAACTGTAATATTTTTTTTACGTTATTGAGCAATAACACAAAAAACTGGGGTGTACTCTTTTCATAAACCGCTTCGGTTACAATAAACAATAAGATTAATAGAATCTTTCACCCCCGTGGGGATGAGACAGTGTTTGGCAGCTTAATGATCTTACCCCAAGGGTTGTGATTCCCCTGTCTCACTTCCATGGGATGAATAATTATTTTTCTCTTTACCTATTTACCCTCTTATTTATCTAATATTTACGTTACATCAATGCAAGGAAATTTTCGAAAGGACGTGATTGAATTGTCGACGTGACGTCATTGTACTGTTACCGTGACGTCATGATATTGTTGGCGTGACGAAATGCAATTGTTGAGAACGTGCAAAAAGCATGTGTAGCTTGTCTTTTCCCTAGTAAAACTGCGGATATCCCTGTCCAGGGTAAGAGAAAGAAGATTTATAACTAACGCCCTGGAATTTAACATTGTCTCTGTTCGATACCTTACATGTCCGTTATTTGTATTGTAATATATCGTACTTAACCTTTATCGCGGGTATTGTTTTATAAACATCATCATCGTGGTCGCTACATCACGGGATTGGCTCAATGCATTGCATGTGTTTTAGTTCTTATAAATGAAAGTTTTATTGCTTTATTTAACTGACTTAACTGCATCACCAGTCAAATGTGCAAGTTTGTATGATGCATTTATCGGTGTTTATTCTGCAGACGTCCCAGTACGACAGTATTATGGCTATTAACCCATATATAATGAAACTTTTTCTTGTAATATATGTACTTTTTAAGGATTAACATCAATTATTTTTTTGTTATACAGTCATAACAGAAAAAACTGGAGTGTACTCTAAATAAACCGCGAAGCGGTTTATGAAGAGAGTACACTCCAGTTTTTTATGTTATGACTGTTTAACAGAAAAAATTTAATAATGTTAATTCTTATAATTTAATTTCGTCTTATACACACCAAGATATTTCACTTTCTTTGGCGACCTCTTTTCTGTGATAAATTATTACGCAACGTCATCAGCCAATCAAAAATGACGTTACATTTCGCAACGTCAAACATTTTGTTATGGAGGTATAACAAAATTATTTCAGCCAATGAAAGTGCGTGTTTCATACAAAATTAAATTATAAAGACTATAATTTAAAAGAATTTGAGATCAAGACAACAGACACCGTATATCTACAGCGAGCTACTACAACACTTTAGTCGTAGCTGTATAAGTACATATAGACAATGTATTGGACATTATCCCGGGCTAGCCATCAATAGATTCCAATCTGAACGAGGATTTGGTTTTATATCATCACACCTGTTAATTGATTTTGCAGTTGCAGACTGTGTTAATATAGATGATGCTGATAGCATGGTGTGGAAATATTCCGCATGCCAAACTGTCATAACACGCACGCTTAAATACAAATTCGCTACCAATGTTTTCTATACGGTATAAAAAGTAGAGTGTCGTATTAAAACCCTAATATGACATATCCTGTTTACCAGTGAAGCTATACAATAACTGATTGAAATTATCGGGATTTGGTTATTATTTGATCCCTGGGGACGTTCTCCCTATCTGTCAAATGTTATAAGAAGAATAAGAAAATATGATCCATCGTGTCCAACTGTTTACAGAGGTTCGCCTTTTTTATAATATGTTTTAGATATTATACGTTATCCTTAAATATACCTGTATACACATTTTCTACGAATATTATATTAGAAATTCTCATCGGGCGTCAACATCATAAAGCACAATACATATATTGATATTGGCGATATATCAAAAAACTAGATTCTCTTCATCTAGGTTTTAACTTTTCTTCCGACCTATTTTAGTTGTTTCCTATAGCGAGGTATCAAAAGTGGAGGTCCTTAAAATCACCGACGAATCCTAGGACAACGAAACAGCTGCATGGTGTCCCTGGTATCACTGACGGGTCTTAGAATGACGAAACAGCGGTATGTTGTTCCTGGCATCACTAACGGGTCCTAGAAGGACAAAACAGCTGTATTATGTCACTGGCATCACTGACGAGTCCTAGGAGGACGAAACAGCTGTATGATGTCCCCGACATCACTGATGAGTCCTAGAAGGACGAAACAACGGTATGATACCCCTAAAATCACTTGTGAGTCCTAGAAGGGCCCACTATTAAAACTTATTTTCATATGGATTGAATTATGGGTCTTTTGAGACTCCCAATTTCAAAAATTTACGTCAACGAAGCAATACACTGACGAATAATTTGGTTGAAGTTACATAAAAATCTGGTGATTTAATGTCATGTGTCCGTCATTCTTTCCGGGTGTAAGTTCAATTCTATTACGCGCTCAACCATTTTTGGAGAGCTTAACATCGCATTATTCTCACAAGGAAAGAATAATTTCGCAATAAGAAGGCAAATGATTTGTATATAAAATTAGCGGTGAATTTAGTCAATAATACAATTATAACAGCTTCCTTGGAAAATGATTAAAATCTTCTCATAATTACACAGAAGTTAAAAAAATGAACTCTCGATTTTCGATGGTACTCAGCTCAGTATAGAGGTTTTTAAAATAAATAATAAGTTCTGTTAAAAATTATATTGAATATTATCATGAATAAGATAACTTTGAGTCTTCCGACTCATCAGTATCCTACCCATATACAATATACAAATTTACATAACATTGACAACACCAAGACTCGGAGAGCATAAGTAAGTTAATGAAATTCTTTTGGCATTTGCCGCTTTAATATATTTGGCCATTTTTGTTTAAATAACTATCAATTTAAAAATACAATGTACTAGGTTTTTTTTAAATCGTAACTTTTTAAATATCTTTTACGTATATCAGAATAACATGGGCATTTCAGAATAAAATAAAATGCATCCTCGACATCATTTAGGTTACTTACAGTGCAAATTCTCAAATGTCCCTGGATATTTTGATAACGACCTTTTTCTATATTTAAATCGTGAGCTGACAGTCGAATTTTAGTAAGTTCTTTTAATACCCTTTTCTGGTTTTTTCTCAAATAACCACGAATACTAAATTCGTTGTTACGACATGTTTAAAAAAATCCCTTTGAGGATGTTCTAATTTGTTCTATGCAATCTTGTCTGTTAATATCTGAAAGTCTGTCTTTAATCATAATTTAAGAGATATTGTCAATATTTTCTGTTTGCTGCCCTGCAGGTAGGGCGTAAGAATTGTACCTGCTGCCCCCATTGCATGATCGTAGGAGGCGACTAAATTTGGGATCTTATCTTTTCTCTTCTTTCTTAACAACTTTCTTCCTCCTAACGTCTCCCTTGACACTCCCTCACTTTTGGCCTTTAGTTGAGCGTTCGCCCCTGTGAGGAAGGCTTTGGGTTTTGTCCCCTGGCCGAGACATACCAGAGTCTTTAAAAATGGTAGTTGCTGTTCCTGCTTAGCGCTCAGCATACAAGGAGTGGGACGACTGGTTCGCCCGTTGTCAGTATAATGTGACCGGGTGGGTTGTGATGCTGGGTGTCTTCGGCAGTATGCTTCAGTGAGGTAGCACTATAAATCGGCTAAAGTTCCGGCCTATCACAAGGAGACTAAACACGAACATACTGCAGCCTCCCAAAACACACGCGCACTCGCCACACGCATGCATGTCGCACACACGGGAGGCCGTCCTTAAATGACCTTAGCTGTTAATAGGACGTTAAACAAAATAAACCAAACCAAACCAAAATTTTCTGTTTGTCATATATATATATAGCCTTGGCCTATTCTATGTAGTTCGTTCTTGATATTTAACACCCATTTATCGTAATACCAAAGTGTACATGGTCAAGGGGAGATACGCCTTGCTATATTACTTCCCCTTAACCAATGATTTTAAGAATTTATATTAATACAGCAATTCACTGACAAACATCATACATTCAGATACAAGCGCCGGTGCCCATACAATAAAATATAAACCCAATGGTGGTTCACTTTTCAAAGTGCGCTGAAATTTCTTGAAACATCGATGACGCGGGGTGTTGTATGAGCGAGGACTACCATCAGTCCGCAAAAGAAGAAAACAATCTCTTTTCTGCTCATACATGTAACAACATTTTTTCTCGTAATAACGACTATGTATATCTCCTGTGTGAAATTATGACCCTGGGGATATCGCCAGACATGACGAATGACACAGTTCTAATTACATGAGTAATTTGGCTTTAAATATCCAAACATACATTCTATGACTGTACAACAATATTATTAGAGTAAAAGATTATACTGGATGCAAGCCAACTCTCCTTGGTCCGTATGACTATTTTCTTAATAGACAAGTTCTATAATCTCAGAGTTATTTGCTGACAAAATGTAGATAACATTTTCAACTTCTGACATACAATGTATCTAACTCTTACTTCATCGAGATACTTTTCTCTGACTTGGTAATATAAAGGAGATTAATACAAAAAGTGGATTTCAATAACATTACAAACTTTTCAGACTCTTTAGCGTCTTGGGATGTTATTCGACCACGAGCCAGTTCTAAACCGAGATCACAAAGTTTAAACATGGTATGTTACTAGTATACAATATAGCCGTCATATATTAGTGTTGTTAATGTTATATAAAATATGCTTCATTTAAGGATTGAATCTTGATTTGGTCGATTTCATGGGGTCATGAATTGAGTTGCTCTTGAGACAAATTCAACATGAACTGCGATGGGGTCATGAATTGAGTTGCTCTTGAGACAAATTTAATGAACTGCGAAGCAGTTCATGTTGAATTTGTCTCAAGAGCAACTCAATTCATGACCCCATGAAATCGACCAAATCAAGATTCAATCCTTATATTTCAATTGTTTTTTTTTTGTTTTTTTTTCAAGAGCAACTCAATTCATGACCCCATGAAATCGACCAAATCAAGATTCAATCCTTATATTTCAATTTTTTTTTTGGGGGGTTTTTTTGGAATAAAAAAGTCGGTCTAGATATTAATGTCTCGAAGCATGTGCAAGTCCAAATGCGGAAAAGCCCGAGGAGTTCCGGATTGTGCATGTCTAGTCGGTCGAGTAAAATAGTCCGCAATTTTAGGATTAAAAACAGCATTATTTTGTCAAAATAAAAGTATTTAGCATATCTGGCCTTTCATAAAGTACAAGAATACATTATAAATATGATCATTTTAATAATTATTCCATGTTTATAACAACAATGTAGAAAAAGTGAAATCGTTCCGCGGAAGGATTTTAACCATGTATTCATACGCACTGATCAGTGTTAATCTGGTCAAATTCATGAGCAAATGAAACAGATTAAGTTTGGTAGTTTCATTGAGTCCAACTTGAGTAGAAATTGAAATATTCTCTTATACATGTACATAGTTTATTATATATTTCATTAGTCCTGATAGCTAATTTATGACGGTATAACAGCAATATACGTTGTCATTAAGTCCTTCCTTAACAAGTGGATTTATGGACAGATTTCTTAGCGAAATTCAAGACAAGTAACAAGAAGCTTCACCTCTCGATGGAAAATTCACTGAACTTTTTCAACTCCCAAAGATTGTTGACAAAATTTAAAGTGTATTTTGCTCAAATGTCGATTTTTTTTTTCGCCCGGGATTGGCATTTCAGAACTTTTTGATAGGGATCCATAAACAATTTACCATTATCACATAAGTTATATGTTCTTATCGGTCTAAAAGTTTATACTAAGCTTTAACAGAATTTTTTGTGTGAAGATTTTTAGGCCTCCCCTCGAAGAGAAGGGGAGTTTTTGTTGTCATCCCGGTGTCGGTGTCGACGTCAGCGATTCTAAATGCTATGGGATTTGTTTTTTTGGGGGGGGTTTTGTTTGTTTGTTTGTTTGGGGTTTTTTTTAGGGGGGGGGGGGGGGGGTTGGGGGTTGCAAGCGTTGAAAGGCATCAGTAAACTCTTTTATAATTATACTAGGGTACTAATATTTGGTTTGAGGGTTCCTCTCGGGGTTCATTATTATTTCCTGTAGTCGGACATGTTTCATAATAATGATACTTTCAATACTTACTACTATGCAAAACCTAAATTAGTCTGTCTATTTTACCTTTGGATATTGCAATGTTGTTTTTTTATGCAACATTTATTCAAATTATTGAACTCACTCCCTGATGATAGTGTGGGTTATAGTGACACACCAGGTATACAATGTGGGGGAGTTTTGTACCGATAACGGTACTCTTGTTTTTATTGCAAGATTCAAGATTCATTTATTTGGTTTAAACAGTATTTATTTGTTCAAAATGATAATAGGACAATACATAAACAGAGAATTTGGAAAGAAGTACCTACGTACTTATAATAATCCGTCTTCTCTTTTGTGACAGGCGTGATAAGCAGAAAAGATGTGATGGTGAGCCACAGACATACATCTTGTATGTATATGACTTGTAGGGGAGAGAAAACATTTGGAACGAGAAATGGTAGAAGGCTAGGCGGGGGGGGGGGGGGGGGGGGGGGGGGGGTGGAAGTGGCGGAATAAATTTCTTGGGGGAGTACAGAACAACACACATTCGTAAACCCTCGTAAAGTAGTGACAGCTGTAGATATGGATTACAAGACATAGATTTTGATATGATAAATAGCGTCATACAGAATCGAAGCGTTTACTTTTAACAATGAATGCTTGAACAGCCTTAAAAAAACGTTTTCTGCCTCGGTACGCAACGAATCACCTTGGAGGTCTAAAGACAAGTTGTTGATAGGATTAATATATTGACTGCGTAGCATGCTATACCTATTGCACTCTAGGAGATAGTGCTTTACGGTTTAAATTTGACCGCAAGTACAAAAAGGATTTTCAATCATTTTTTTTTTTTTTTGCCAAATAGGTGATCTCGAAGAGAGCTACATTTTAAACGAAGTCTGACATGATAAATTTGACCCAATCGCTTTCTAGTAAAATAGTACATGGGAATTTTCAATTTTCCAGAGTTGAGATGAAGTTTCAGAAATGAAATGGAAGGATTAACTTTTATATCAGGAGGCAGATTATTCCATAAGTTAATAGTTAGAGGAAAGAAAGAGTTATTATAAAACGTGGTTCTGGCCTGTAGATTGGCAATATTTTGAGATTGGCGTGTATTATGCTCATGCATTTCATTGATTCGATTAGGTAGTATTACCTAATTAATATTAATTAGATAATTAATATGAATCAGGAAAAGAAGAGGCCCAAGAATGGATACTTGAGGAACGCCTGCATTTAAGCCAACTAGAAGAACTTCCATTTAAGACCATTCTCTGTTTCCTATTGAAAAGATAGTTTTCAAGCCAAACTAATAGATTCCCACGAATTCCCACTGAAGAAAGTTTACATACAAGACCGCGATGCCACACACGGTCAAATGCCTTGCTTACATCACAAAAAACTGCTCTTACTTCTTTACCATTGTCAATGGCTTTACGGATCTCATGATATATACATAACATTTGATTTACAGTAGACTCGCCTGCTACAAAACCAGATTAGTGGTTTGTAATGATATTATTAGTATTAAGGAAATCATAAACATTTTTATAAAAACATCTTTCCATCAATTTTCCAATCATACTTAATAATGATATAGATCGGTAATTCTTGATATTACTACGATCGGATTTTTTGTGAATAGGAGTAACATTCGCTTTTTCCACAAATCCGGAAACGAGTCAGTATATAAAGATTTGTTAAATAGGATTGACAGGGGATAACAAAGGATATGTGAAGCTTCTTTGAGTAGGCGTGGACTCATGAGATCAGGGCCAACTGCCTTGGAGATATCTAAGCAGGAGATTGCATCTTTGATATCGTCTTCAGATATTATATTATTGTTTAAAGGGTTTTTGGGTAGATTGTGGATGACTGGAGTAGGAATTCCTGAGTCGTTCAATAAAGACTGAGAAGAAAAATAAGAATTGAAGGCCTCAGCCTTGCTGGCATCGTCAAGATACTGACGCCCTTAGAGGACTTGGTGGAATTAGCGTCCAGCAGAGATTGGGCTATTTTCCACCAATCCCTTTGATTGTGAGCATTATAAAGTTTAGTTGAAAGCTTGCTGTAAAACCTCGACTTTGCTTGATGCACACAATTGACATATTTATTACGGATATGCTTAAAATTGTTCCAAGCAACGACCGTGTTTAGGTTTTCAGTCCTTTTAATCGTCTACTTTTACGAATGAGTTTTCGAACAGTATTACACATCCAGGGGGGATCACTTTGCCTAATAGTTACATATCTATTAGGAATGCATTCCCGGGCAATAGTGAATACAACATCATTAAATGCATCAACTGATACATCTAAGTTTGGTTTGTTTAGAGTTGACACCCAACAGACCTTTCTGAATTTGTCGCGCCATATATGACGTTTGAAAGAAGGAGGGTGTGATTTGGGAAAATACAAGAAACAACAAGTAGGGCAGTGGTATTTGAGAGGTTGGTCTAGGAAATGTTCACCTACTATAACCTCTTTTATAATATTTACATTATTAACTAGAACCAGATCTATTAATGAATAAGATGTACTGGTATAGTGAGTGGGTTCTGTGACCATCTGCACAAGGTTATAATTTGTTATGATACTGGCCAAGTAGCGCGTATGGGGATTCTGTTTAGAGTAGTCGACATTGAAGTCACCTGTGATAATAATATTACTACAGTTCGTGTTAAAGGAAGATCTACCGAGTGTTCAATGTTTTGCCAGAGCGATATTGGGGAGTTAGGAGGTACGTAATACTAGTAGGCTCCAAGTAACAAAATCGTACTAGAGACATGCAATTCGACCCAACTGAATGGTACAGAGATAATACATTAATACAATATACATATATTTGTGTGTTCAGAACAGCATGTATTGTAGTTTTTGATACTGTGTCATTAATGAATTTGATAGACTGACATAAATTTCTGAGCTTTCTTATACTTAAACAGTTCATAACAAGAATATTTCCAAATAATAACTTTCACAGTAGTATTTACCATTTTTGTATTAACTGGTTTTTCACAATATTTTTTACATAATTACATGCCCATACAGGATCAATTATGTTTTGCTGTAACTAGGTATAAACAATTCCACAAGTTGTCTCCCTTTCTTCACTATATCAAACATTGCAATTTGCCTTTTGAATATTTATACTCTTATTAGACAAGTCTTTAACAAAGGGGATAAATTTACCTGTAGCGTTGATAACATTCCGAAGACTGTATTTATTTGTGGAGAAAATAAAATCATTTCCAATTTGGAATTGATATTTATAAATTTTGTTCATTGACTGAAATATCATGGATTTATGTTAACCCGGGCTCGGGAATAGATTCTATTTTAAACAATACGATTGAAGGTTGTTAAACGAACGTTGTACGCCATCTTGAGTTTCTGTCAGGATGAGGAGATCATCGGCAAACATCAAACTCCAGAGTGTATTTATTTCAGTGGACCATTTACAAGTAGGATTGGGAGATCAATGACTAATGGGATATGAAACACTCATAAAATGCTTCCTCACGACAAAGGGGTTTCCAATCGAACGAATTAGTTACAAGTTATTTCCTGACCGTGTTGCATCACCTTCGAAGACTAAATATATTAAGACTCAACTATCTCCCTGTTTAACGCCTCTGAGAATGTTACAGAAGTCGGCAGTGAACGTTCAAATTTGATAGCGGGTGGTGTGTCATGGAACATATTTTCAATGATATGATAGAACTCGTCATCCAAACCATATTGAGCTAGTTTATACATCAGACCTTTCCTCAACTTTATATAACAAAACAATCTGTCAGATTTAGCAAAGTTTACCTGTTTAAAAGGTGAGAGTCCTTCATAACTGAAAACGGGACTTAATCAATATTGTGATATAATTAGTTAAGTACGTTAGTTAGTTACTAACGACTGCTACCAGGTTACTAGGTTTCAAACTAAGGAATAGATATATGGTTATACAAGTATGGTGATTATGTGAAATTACGCGAAACTTGGCGCAAACAGACTGGCCCGGTTTAAGTAAGTAAGTAAGGAACAAAGACCATCCGTTGATGTCTCATCACATTAGGGAAAATGCTAAAATATCAAATATTTTATCAGATTGGATGTCTTTTACACAAATATGGAATAAAAGTCTTAATTTAATTCGTCAGGCCAAAAAGAACAGTCTGCAAACAAACTTCTTGTGGTGTTTTGGTGGAAAACAATTAATGAGTTTTGTGAAATATAGTGGTAAATCAAATGATATACCTGCTATTTCGTTTATGAACAACTTTTATGATAACGATTTCGATAAAGTCATTTTATTGAATGATTTTTTTCTCTAATCAAGCAAAAGTTGATGACTCCTTTACCGGTCTTCCACTCAGTAATTGGAATATTCACGATACATAAGTGAAATTTTGATTACCCCAACATATGTCAAGGATGTATTGTCGTCCTTGGACACCACAAAGGCTTTAGAGCCTGACCTTGTCAGCCCTGTTGTATTTAAGGAAGCAGCACCAGTCCTATGTGGTCCATTATCTGTTCTAGTTAACAAGTCCCTATCTACAGGACAATTTCCTAGTTCGTGGCTGCCCTGCATTGCATGATCGTAAGAGGCGACTAAATCTGGGATCTTTTGTCTTCTTTCTTAACAACTTTCTTCTTCCTAACGTCTCCCTTGACACTCCCTCACTTCTGGCCTTTAGTTGAGCGTTCGCCCCTGTGATGAAGGCTTTGGGTTCTGTCCCCTTGCCGAGACATACCAGAGTCTTAAAAAAGGTAGTTTCTACTCCTGCTTAGCGTTCAGCATACAAGGAGTGGGACGACTGGTTCGCCCGTTGTCAGTATAATGTGACCGGGTGGGGTGTCCTGCTGGGTGTCTTCGGCAGTATGCTTCAGTGAGGTAGCACTATAAATCGGCAAAAGTTCCGGCCTATCACAAGGAGACTTAACACGAACATACCACAGCCTTCCAAATCACACATACGCACTCACCACACGCATGCATGTCGCACGCACGGGAGGCCGTCCTTCAATGACATTAGCTGTTAATAGGACGTTAAACAAAATAAACCAAACCAAAGTAATACATTTTCCTACAAAAGTATATTCTCACCTTACCATATACTAGTAACATAAGTGTAAGTTTATTACTGTCTGAGATGCTTCTCTTTCCATCGACGATATCACTTCCTGTACCATCTGTACACCACCTAAGATGTTTTCTAGTTAATTATGATAGGCCCTCGGCTAATTAATCATCGTTTTCACAAACATAACAATATTTTAGTTGTTTACCTACAAAATTTGTGTAACTGTTCTATGTCTATAGATATGAGATCGTTTGTAATCTACTTGTGTCTTGTTAAAGGGGCAGATTGCCTCGAAAGTGTCTTGACACTTGTTTCTGGTTCCTTTTTGTATGATTTATATGTTGATATGTATCGTTTAAAAGGAAATTGTCAAATAAAATACAGTTTGGATTAAGGGTAGATAAGAATTAAAATTCAGCTGTACAATTCTTAACGAAAGCAAATTGGGTTGATGTCAAATCTGCACGGATGCTTGAACAGAAACAATTCAGTTTATATTCTGAAATCATTTTACCTTTAAAGAATATTAGGTTAATTGCGTTCTCATGTCTGGCTAACTCGAACATGATTCACATTCAATTTAAAAACAATTGATCATAAACCACTATATAAAACACAAAGGCTGATTTTATCAGATGATGAAGTAGCTTTATATTATTATTTTCACATATCGAAGGACAAATCGGGAATGAATTAATCAGATCACAGGAATAATTACGAGTTTTCAAATTATTAAAAAGAACATGTCATAATGATTCCATTAGAAAAATAGAAGATTGAATTCGTAAAGGTGTGATACATTTCACCCTTATCAGTTATCTCACAGAAATTAGCAAAAACGTTCCATGGAATACGTGGGATTAATCAAAATCATTTTCCCAATAAATATGGCGTCGACTCTTTGATGTTTGAAGTGCGACAGTAGTTAGTAAACCGACTCACGTCCGGAAATTGAAACGTTAATTTTTCACGTTTTCGACGTTAGAGTTATTGTTTGATAAAATTATAATTGATCCTAGAAACGACAATATGATATCGTTTACCCCAAGGAATAAGTCGCTTTGATATCAAAGTTATATTAATGATGAGGCGACATCGATTTCTGTATAGGATTACAGTGTTGTTGTGAGATCGAGCGATCACATACAGGTAGAGAGTCTTTGATGTGTGGACACACTCGTGCGACGGACACCAGGGCTATGATACTGGATATATCCTCCTCTCTCTTTGTCTGTTTTTATTTGTTTTTTGGTTGATGGAGGCAGAATGGGTTTGGATTTAATTGAGTTCCATTGTTATCATTTTTGTCCATTTCGACCCGAGACGTACGACAGAACAGACTGACTCAATTTATCTGTTGATAGCCTGTGTCATCAACGTTCAGAAACTTTCCTTAAATTCTGTAATGCTTTCCTCAGTAAATATTAATGTTGAGGAATATTGATGAAAGTGGGTTCTGGTATTATAGATTGTATCTTTAATGTTGTGATTTAATGTATATACATATATTGTTATCAACCATTCGACACCGAAAAGGAGTTATTTATTTATTTTTCTATTTGTATATTTATTTGTTTATTTTACGATAGCACTGTAAAATTGAGCTTCGATTTGTTTGTAGCTCTTGTGTATCTTTTCAGCGTCCAAGTATCAGCCTAGTGATTGGTCAGTTTATTCTGTTATATTAGGAACCAGAGACCTATTCTTTCTCTATATTCCATTTCATTCTGGACAATCCGGAGCTAAAACACATGATGACTTGTACTTGGCCTTTCCTTTTCTTTTTAACATAATAATTATAGTTATTTCAATGCATATTTATAAGTACATATTCTGATATGTTTTAGGGTGTTTTGCCACATTGCGGTATGTGTATACGGTTGTTATCTAAAAGTTTAGTGTGTGCCTTTTACGATTTATGTCCTCTCTGTGGTATGTATTTAGCTGTATAAATATAAGTTTCTAGGTTTACCCCATATAACCGATATTATAGCCGTATATCCCCCGACTACATTATTGTATACTCCACTCAATCATTTGCAACATGTTACCTTACTTTAATAGTTATTTACCATATGATATATTTAATAGATCTACTGTATATGTAAAGTAAGTATATAATATTAATGCTGTCCATCTTCCGTTAATTTGTATTACATATTGATAATTGTATTATGTAATCTGTAATATGCTTATGAGTCGTAAGGCTAAAGTTGAATAAACATTGAACATTTGTGCATGCTGTGATTTTCCGTTGATAATCTTTGTAGGCATATTTATTTATGCCATCTTACAAGTTGTGAATACTGTTATATTTTGCTTGTTTCGTTCATCTTAATTTACACACGGTAGAAGACGGAACATAAGTTCATATTGCATTTTTTGTAAATAAAGTATGATTAAATAAAAATCAAACATGTTCGTCGTAAAGTTAGCTCAGAGCAGAGACTTGTATATCAAGGAGACTGGTAACAGTCTATATATCTTACCAAATATCACCCATGCCGGAAGTATCGGAGTGCCTCGTTCTGAAACCCAGGTGACACCGAATTCGCCGCCATATTGGCTGCACCGCCTCGTAGCGTTTCGAAACACACTGGGATTTAAAGCCTATTTTTTGGCGAAATAGACCGACATTAAACACAAGTCACACGTTTGATTTCTGGTTTGGTATGATTTAACAAATCGGTGTAAAGTTTGAGTTATTTCATTGATGTTATGAGAGGTAAATTTGTCTTCAAATTAAGGTCGATATACAAAGATACAAAATCTCGTATCGTGCAGTGGGTCAAAATTACCAAAACGGTCCAGGATACTCCTTTTTTTCTAGTGAAGTGAAATTTAATCTGTTGAATGCTATATTTTATTTGACATTTCATACATTATTGTTCTTAATTTCAAATCGGTCAGACATTTAGAAAATATTTATTTTATATCAGAAATCGGGCACTTTCACGTGATGAGGAAGACACAAATTAACACGCTACTAAGTGATGGGTCAAAATTACCAAAACGGTCCAGGATACTCCTTTTTTTCTAGTGAAGTGAAATTTAATCTGTTGAATGCTTTATTTTATTTGACATTTCATACATTGTTGTTCTTAATTTCAAACTGATTATTACAAATACACCATTTTATATATTAAAAAATGGCCACTTTTATCACAATACTTATTAATTTACTATAAAATTGATTCATTGTGAATGTGAAAAATGCGCCTGCTTGTTGCGTCCTGTGCCACCCGGTATGTACGTTAATTTACCACCTCCTGCTAGACTGTCACCATATTAACACCCCAAACCCCAACCCCCTCCGGCCATGGACGGTTTTATCTACAACTTATGCATGTATCTTCAATGCCGGTACAGATAGGACTGTGATCTAAAGTTCTCTGGCTGCAGTTCAAAGGAACATTGCAACTTACCTGTGATAAAATTCACAACTAATTACCTGGCTGTGATCGGGTGACATGTTGACAAACGGTGATGAGTACACAAGCAAATTCACACATGTTCCTAATAATTTGATATTTGTATAATTGTCTTTAGCCAATTTCAGGAGGTATCAAACGCTATTTTTATCAGCGGTATTATCAAGCAGGGACATACACATCTTATGTGTCCCTTTTTCAAGTAATCATTAAGGAACATAAAATGTCAAACTTTTCAGGAAAATCAAAACCAGGAATAATATGCATAGAAAGAAAAATATTAGGAGAAAGATCCTACGGTCGGTTAATTTATGTACATGTCTGTGATAAGACACACTAAAAAATCCTCTAAACTTTGTCATAGTAAAAATATTATTTGTCCGGAAACTGTTTTAACGTCTCAAACTGTGACAGTCAAAACTTTGATTTTTTTTTTTGTTTTGTTACACCCGGCGATTTTAGGTAAAATTTATCTGAACAAAACAGTAGTAATTGATATCATTTACGGTCCGTCACTGTGTCACGGGACGATCTGAGCCTTGATCTTAGGACCGAGACCACAATTAGCTTCGCTATATGTTTCATTGTAACATTAAAATTCATAATAAATTCCCAAAATCTCATATGCAACTTTCCATCTCACCTGGCTAGGACCAACATCTGAGAAGCAAAATATGAAAGTTTCAACCCAGCATGTTAGGCATTTTCTGGAGATAGCTGTCAAAATGTGTCACCAACGTGGATTATATACATCCGGGTCAGGGGTAGAGGTCAAATCAAGACTCATCACACAGTGTCCTGGAGCACATAATAAATGATCAATATTACTATTTTACATCACAAAACCTAGATTGACATCTCTACTATAAATCCACATTAAATTCATCAACAAAAATCAAGTTCAAAGAGGCATTTGATTTGTTTTCCTGAAATGCATACATTTTTGAGGGGACTTCATTCGTGGGGCCTAAACCCGGAAGTACTTAATTGTGGTCTCAGTCCATCAAACACTATGTTCAGTGTTAGGCGCGGGCGCACAGCCAAATCTCGCGACATATAGCTTCCGCTCCAGATAACAAAAGGGATATGCGTGATGTTGCGAGATTTACCTATCCTTCGAATCTCTGGTATATTTGTCTCTGCTCAGAGCTAATATTGTGTATTATGCATACCTGTTGACAGAGATCTACGAGTTAGACACATCTTCTTGCAACTAATTTATATTTTACACCATATCTCAATTTCGGATTTTTTTTCGGATCTCTTTATTAGCACCTAGTCCATTGATAATTTTCATATATTGTGCATGATCCCTGTGATGGAGTCTGAAACCGTTATATACAAAACACCTCAACTGTATAGATAAGAGGAAGGATCAGAGGGACTTGATATTAGTTTACTTACTAAGGGCCTTCGGCATCCAGCTGGTCGTATCAGAAACATCAGAGACATATGTCTCTGGAAACATGTATTAGTATTTTACACTTTATATGTTGATGAGAATAAAATATTGTCATTGTCATATGTGTTTCTGGTCGTATGACTTATCGATACACAAACAAAAGTTAATAATCGACTCTATTCAACTCTGGAATGAACTGCCATTAGATGTGCGAGAAAATTCTTCTATCAGGGTCCTCAAAACACATCTACACAACACGAGTAACGTACTTTCATCTAATTATTTTAACATTGCAAAAAGAACAGGTCAAATTATCCATTCTAGACAAAAATGCAGTTCACTAAACCAGCATCTTTTTCGTAACAATCTTGTGGATTTACCTCGATGTACATGTGGGCTTTATGATAGAAGACAGTTTTCATTATTTATGCAATTGTAGTAATTATAATCGTATCAGACAACAATATCAATCAAATGTAAATACGAAGTATGATATTAATGAAAACCTAGATATTCTCTTATGGGGTGATAAATCGCTAAACATTAAGGAAAATGAAGAAATATTCATTTCTGTGCAGAACTTTATTTGCAACAGTAACAGATTTTGATAATGTCAACATCTTCAGTTTCCAAACACCACTGAGGTTACATCAATGTTTCCAGAGTTGAAAGTATCAAATATGTAAACAACTGAAGTATTTTGTTGAGAAGTTAATTTGTCCATCTCATTATTGTGTGTAAATGTCCATGATTTAACGCCGTAATCGTTCTTTAGGAAAGGAATTAGTATAAGATATTAGCTTGTTTTCTAATCCGATATGTATATATGATTTGTATTGTGATGTGAATAAAAATATTGTCTAAACTAAAAGTTGATAATGTTCTTCGTATATTGCAAATTTGTGTCTTGAAAAATTGGCAGACTGACTTGAAAATTGACTTGGTGTGTCCTGTAGTTATTACTTCAATCATCTTATGTTTTAATATAGTAGTTAAATCTAATTATAGGTTTCAATGATAAATGATTTCGTGATTTATTGCTTCAAGAAAAAGTTATTATCGACGTTTAATGAGAAATGGATAAAAAAGATCAATGAGATTTTTATGGTGACGATTTGGTGATATAAAGCAATTCACAAAGAACTTGAAACTAGCGACGATGCCCTCCGGGGCTGATTATCTGTAACAGGACAGCCATGTCTGACTGACCATCGCTAAATGACCATATCTGACTGCTGACCAGCCTGTCATCACATTTCTACATATACCAAACGACGCTTTGAAGTTACTTTGTGGTACCACGGCGATAAGGCGGTCACAGCGTAGTCTCAAAGACGATTTACATATCGGCCTAACGCACAGGGACTTGACTCGCTGTCACACCGCATTACGGTATGTGTCAAGAAATAAATGAAGAATACGAAGAAGAAAAAAATTCCAATTAAAAAGAGACAGACAAAAAAACAAAAAAAATCGGTCACCGGGTTTGGGACAGAATACCCCTCGTAGTCCGTCATTGGTATACATATATCTATAAGAGTCTCTCGTTATATTTAACATGTATCTATATATGTCTCTAGTTATATCTAACAGGCCTCTGTATTGAACATAATATAAGTTTCTATATTTAAGAGGCCCCGCTATTACACATATATCTAGATAAGTATCGACTTATATATAACAGGCCCTGGTATCAAATATATATCTGTTTATATAAGTCTTTAGTTATATTTCAACAGGCCCCGGTATTAAACATGTATCTGTATAATTTAACAAACCTTAGTATCAGACATGTACCTATATAAGTAAAATTATAGCCGTTTGTTGCTTTTTTTAGTTTATGTTTTATTTTTGTGTTGCTATAAGTGCAAATCTACTAAACAGACCGAGGTTCACTTTTTGTCAGTTGCGAGTTGGAAAATGCTAGTTGCGAGTTGGAAAATGCGAGTTGCGAGTTACAAAATGCGAGTTGCGACCTATGGAGATGTCGTACACAATCCTCCAACACGCCCAGGGAGCCTCGTTGCACCCATAATCAGTGAACCACATCCTCCGTCTGACAGTCGCTTATGCATGTCTCTTTGATATACATTGATCAGTGAAGCATGCCAGTGTAGATATCGGGCTGTAAACGTTATGGGACGTTGTCACACAGCACGGTACGAGAAAACGCGATGTACGTGTATGGTAATGAACTTGTGCGTAATGATCCGCGACAGCAATTTATATGTTTAAAACCTACGTGTGATATTGTTCGACGAAAGGGGAGAACTGGCGTATTTACTTGTATATAGTAGGAGAGTTCTACATTTTCTAGTGATTTCGGTTGAGTGTAGCACCGCTCTATAATGATTTTCAAACGGACAAGTGTTCTAATTCGTGTTTCGTTCATTTTTAACTATTATTTCTTTCCGATTCGTTTTTGTTTCAATTGATTTTCAATTTGCATAATGTCATCGCTGACGTGTTACACGTCCGTGTCTTTTCTACAACATTACTGGGAATAATTGTACCGAAAAGTTTATCTAAGCCATCAAAGATAAAATAAAAATAAAAATAATAACCACCTCAGAATATCCCAAAGTAAGTTGTCAAATATATACCGACGATGAAAAGTTCGATTTTCCTTGCGGAACAGTTCTGACGAGTACCCCACACAATGAAAATGATATACCTTGATTCAGATCTGTCGTTAATGAATAAAGAACCATGTATAAAATGTGCAGGTATGTTCAATACAATGATAAACAAACATGTATATATTAAAATCCCCATAGAAAATGCCATACTTTGATTAGCCAGCGTCTGCCACAAACACCGGACGTTGGACATATGGACGTTGGACTACTTATGTCCAACGTCCGGTGTTTGTATATATATATATATATATGGGTCATACTGTTACATACATAACATGTTTGTAGACCGATCCCTGTCTTTAGAATATCAATATTACAAGTAAAATTGACATTTATGATTTTGGTTTCTAGGATATATTTGCCTAGTCTCGCATTCCCCAGACTCTCGTCCTCGCTCGAGACTGCCTCAAACGAGAGACTCTCGAGCGTGGACGAGAGTCTGGGGAATGCGAGACTAATATTTGCCTAGATTTCAAACTAGGGGGAGATAATCTAGTATTAAAATTATCTGAGCAAAAACAAAAAAACTTGTAATATGTCTGGTGTAATGATACATCATCCTCGGCCCCGTCGACTCAAGCGACCGACAGAGTGAAACGAAGGGAAGTAAAGCTTATAGATCAGAATGCAGTGGTAACACACTAGCCTTTCGTCAAGGCGGTCATCGTTCGATTCCCCAGTAGGACATGGAAAAAAGTCAACTCGGGGGTAACCTACCCATCAGGGTTTTTCTTCCTTCAAAATAATTTGAAACCTTATGACGTTACAACTTTGATACAATGTCAAACATCTGGTGCTGAGGCAAGATGGAGGTAAGATAAAGCTAGACTGGCTCCCTGTCTCTAGAATATTAGAATTATAAATCAAATTAACCTTTATGATTTTGGTCACTAGGATATGTCTGATTCTAGCCTAAGTCTCAAACTAGGGGGAGATGATCTAGTATTAAAATTTAGTGGAGCAGTTCTAACAAAAAACTTAGGGGCTGGTGGCCAGTCTAAGATAAAGCGTGTATGGTCTATATTTACTGGTTATGCAACTCTTGACCCGGTTTTGCACTCGTGAGCGTTCGTGGGTGCATGCGTGTTCGTGCGTGTGTGTGTGTGTGTGTGTGCGCGCGCGCGCGTGTGTGTGTGTGTGTGTGTGTGTGTGTTATATATAAATGTTGATCATTAGTAGTTTGATAAAGTCTAAAACGTTTTCTCACCTTCGCGTTCCTGTGTCTCGAAAGTAATAAAACTAGTGTTCGCGCCGTCGCTCAAAGCTCAGAAAAATCTTCAAACATTTACGATGAGGTGTGGAAATGGACTATTTTCATCTGAGAATACTTAAGATCAAAGACTATAGTAGGTCATAAACTCAATCAGCAGGTCGGCGAGGAAAATCTCTGGTGTCAAACTGACCAGAAGGAATCTCTAACAACCATAAAATCATACAACTGGACTATAGGGGGAATGCCAGTCTGTTGAAGATTTGTCAGCTTAGTGTTATGTATCAGAAGGCATAGAATTTCTTTATTTTTCTCATATAATGTTTAACAGATATTATTAATATCACACTATTAGAAATGACCTTATACTACAAAAAATATGAAATTATAAAAGAAAAAAATATCATCCAAGTTTTTAATATATTGAATTTGATTTGAGCTAACCATACTTGTAATCAGATCCACTTGGGGATATATGTAGGTTAGTTTTTACGGCGGGCCACGTGTCCAGAACTGACCAAATGGGAATACACTGGCTACTGATCACAGAATTGACCATCAAACGGTCATAAACTGAACATCAAAGTAAACAAACTCTAACTGACCAACTATCTTCATTGGATAAAAAATATCGAGGAAAGCTTTTAAATGGTCTGAAAAACTTTGTAATGGATGCATACGAAAGCCAACCGGACTCATTTTTCTTGGGAGAAAAATCAATCCTCATAAAAACACGAAACTTTCGCGTAATATCGCGAGAATAATAACGTGAGAATAACCCGTAATAAAGCAAAACATTTCGCGCATAATACCGGGAAATTGACGACATATTCCAGTAAAAACTGCCAACTACATAATATCCACATGTGCAAGATAATTGTATGTAGTGGTTGGATATGCTTAACTTTGTCTGAACGATCAAAAGATTGACATTCTATTTTATCCCCTCCATTCCCGTCCTGTTTCCGGAAATTGTATACGTCAGAGTACCTGCCATAGACAGTGATCTAGGACTCGCTATTCGTTAATCATGACCATTTCAAATCACTGTTTAGCGCCTAATGATGAATTCGTAAGTTACAACTAAAATTAGGGTTAGGGATAAGTCGGGTTCGAAATAGATTCTGAGTAACGTCTCATGTTTCACGTCGTTACTCTTTAGAAGTACCCGAAGGCTCCGCGTAATGACGTCTTAGTTACGCGTGGTTATGAGATCCCAGCCGGCTATAGTAGATGTAGAAAATCCATGTACCCACGTATAAAACATACCGTATAAACTATATACTAGACTGGCCACCAGTCCCTAGTTTATCGCGAAGAATTGCTCAGCTAAATTCTAATACTAGTTTATCTCCCCCTAGTTTGAAACTTAGGGTCAGACATATCCGAGAGACCAACATGATAAAGCTCAATTGTATTTAAATCTTTCGTATTCTAGAGATAGGGGCCAGTCTAACTATATACGTATTTACTTGATTTGCTCTCCATTTTGAACTACTGGTGTTTCCATTAGAAATTAGAATTACACAGAAGAAATTGTACATGCTTTATCGAATATATTGTTTGCCTATTCAAACAGCCCTTCTCCGAAAATAGGTTGTTATCAGTTCTGTTTGACAGATAATATAGCGACGAAAGTGTTGTTGTTATCAAAATATAAACATATTCACAAAAAAAGCAAAACAGAAAACGATATCAGTTTTAATTCCAATCAATCATTTTAACAGTATATATGATACACAAGGGACGTAACATGACATGTCACCACATGCCACAGGTTTTTGTTTTTTTAATTATTAATCCGAATTTTACATGATTTACATAAATCTATCGTTAGTCTGCAGTATAAAATTCTCGATGATATGGCGTAATGGGATAAGTTCAATATATGTTTTTGTCCTGGCGTGCCATGGATCATTCGTCAAAGCTTACATTACAATATATATCGGCAGTGCAAAAAAGGCATTGTCTTTTGTAATCCACCAGCCCGTAACACTATATAAAGCAAAGGCTCAAGTGTCGGCGAGATCAAAGAGAATTGTTATCCCCATGACGTAATAAAATATGTTATTCTATCTGCTCATACCAGTAATAAGGCCTAGGTAATCCTACGCTATCGGAATGAATGATTAACTGGAAAGTTGATAGCTCCCAATTGGAAATGACGGTTAATTGAATAGTCATAGACGGTCTGTAGTATATGATCATGGTCCAGCGGGCAGATGTTGCAGCATGTGCGAGTCTCAAGTGGTCATGGATTAGTTAGGATAGAGTTCTCTATGTATCATACTGTAAATTCTAACCTACAGTACCATACCGAACGATACCGAACCATATACCGAACGATACCGAACCATAACCGAACCATAACCGAACTATATCGCACAGCATCAATCCACAACACACTAACAAGTACACAAGAGTAAACTACATTACACAACATTATCAAACATCACAACACACTAGAGTACACAACAGTAAACAACACAACACTTCCAAACATCACAACACACTAGAGTACACAACAGTAAACAACACAACATTATCAAACATCACAACACACTAGAGTACACAACAGTAAACAACACAACATTATCAAACATCACAACACACTAGAGTACACAACAGTAAACAACACAACATTACCAAACATCACAACACACTCGAGTACACAACAGTTAACTACATTACACGACATTATCAAACATCACAACACACTCGAGTACACAACAGTAAACTACATCACACAACACAATCAAACATCATAACACACTAGAGTACACAACAGTAAACAACACAACACTTCCAAACATCACAACACACTAGAGTACACAACAGTTAACTACATTACACAAAACTACCAAACATCACAACACACTAGAGTACACAACAGTTAACTACATTACACAACACAATCAAACATCACAACACACTAGAGTACACAACAGTTAACTACATTACACAACACAATCAAACATCACAACACACTAGAGTACATAACAGTAAACAACACAACACTTCCAAACATCACATCCCACTAGAGTACACAACAGTAAACTACATGACACAACACAATCAAACATCACAACACACTCGAGTAAACAACAGTAAACAACATCACACAACACAATCAAACATCACAACACACTAGAGTACACAACAGTTAACTACATTACACAACACTACCAAACATCATAACACACTAGAGTACACAACAGTAAACAACACAACACTTCCAAACATCACAACACACTAGAGTACACAACAGTAAACAACACAACATTACCAAACATCACATCACACTCGAGTAAACAACAGTGAACAACATTACACAACACTACCAAACATCAAAACACACTAGAGTACATAACAGTAAACTACGTCACAAAACACTACCAAACATCACATCACACTAGAGTACACAACAGTAAACAACACAACATTACCAAACATCACATCACACTCGAGTAAACAACAGTGAACAACATTACACAACACTACCAAACATCAAAACACACTAGAGTACACAACAGTAAACAACACAACACTACCAAACATCACAACACACTAGAGTACACAACAGTAAACAACACAACATTACCAAACATCACAACACACTCGAGTACACAACAGTAAACTACGTCACACAACACTACCAAACATCACAACACACTAGAGTACACAACATCACACAACACTACCGAACACTACCAAACACTCCAGAAACCACACCACACTAATCTACACCACACTACATCCCTCTTAACCACACAAGCCACACTACACTACGCCACATCATATCAAAAAATACCACATTGCACCACAGTACAATACAACACCCAACCGTTATACTATACCATACCATACCACACCAGACAACACCACACCACACTACATCACGCCATATTTTACCAAACTACAACAAAGCCACGCTACACTATACAACACCAAACTACACAACAAAGCTACACTACACTATACAACACCAAACTACACCACAAAGCTACACTACACTATACAACACCAAGCTACACAACAAAACCACGCTACACTATACAACACCAAGCTACACAACAAAACCACACTACACTATACAACACCAAACTACACAACAAAGCCACGCTACACTATACAACACCAAACTACACAACAAAGCTACAATACACTACACTATACAACACCAAACTACACAACAAAGCTACACTACACTATACAACACCAAGCTACACAACAAAACCACGCTACGCTATACAACACCAAGCTACACAACAAAACCACACTACACTATACAACACCAAACTACACAACAAAGCCACGCTACACTATACAACACCAAACTACACAACAAAGCTACAATACGCTCACTATACAACACCAAACTACACAACAAAGCTACACTACACTGTACAACACCAAACTACACAACAAAGCCACGCTACACTATACAACACCAAACTACACAACAAAGCTACACTACACTATACAACACCAAACTACACAACAAAGTCACACTACACTATACAACACCAAACTACACAACAAAGCTACTATACACTACACTATACAACACCAAACTACACAACAAAGTCACGCTACACTATACAACACCAAACTACACAACAAAGTCACAATACACTATACAACACCAAACTACACAACAAAGTCACACTACACTATACAACACCAAACCACACAACAAAGCTACACTACACTATACAACACCAAACTATACAACAAAGCTACGCTACACTATACAACACCAAACTACACAACAAAGCTACACTACACTGTACAACACCAAACTACACAACAAAGCCACGCTACACTATACAACACCAAACTACACAACAAAGCTACACTACACTATACAACACCAAACTACACAACAAAGCTACACTACACTATACAACACCAAACTACACAACAAAGCTACACTACACTATACAACACCAAACTACACAACAAAGCTACACTACACTATACAACACCAAACTACACAACAAAGCTACAATACACTACACTATACAACACCAAACTACACAACAAAGCTACACTACACTATACAACACCAAACTACACAACAAAGTCACACTACACTATACAACACCAAACTACACAACAAAGCTACACTACACTATACAACACCAAACTACACAACAAAGCTACAATACACTACACTATACAACACCAAACTACACAACAATGCTACACTACACTATACAACACCAAACTACACAACAAAGCCACGCTACACTATACAACACCAAACTACACAACAAAGTCACACTACACTATACAACACCAAACTACACAACAAAGCTACACTACACTATACAACACCAAACTACACAACAAAGCTACACTACACTATACAACACCAAACTACACAACAAAGCTACACTACACTATACAACACCAAACTACACAACAAAGTCACACTACACTATACAACACCAAACTACACAACAAAGCTACACTACACTATACAACACCAAACTACACAACAAAGCTACACTACACTATACAACACCAAACTACACAACAAAGCTACACTACACTATACAACACCAAACTACACAACAAAGCTACACTACACTATACAACACCAAACTACACAACAAAGCTACACTACACTATACAACACCAAACTACACAACAAAGTCACACTACACTATACAACACCAAACTACACAACAAAGCTACACTACACTATACAACACCAAACTACACAACAAAGCTACAATACACTACACTATACAACACCAAACTACACAACAATGCTACACTACACTATACAACACCAAACTACACAACAAAGCCACGCTACACTATACAACACCAAACTACACAACAAAGCTACACTACACTACTACACACAACAAACTACACAACAAGCTCACTACACTATACAACACAAAACTACCAACAAAGCTACTACACTATACACCAACCAAACTACACACAAATCACACTACACTAACAACACCAACTACACAACAAAGCTACACTACCCATAACAACCAACTACACACAACAGTACACACACTAACACACCAAACACACAACAAATCACCACACACATACAACACCAAACTACACAACAAAGCTACACAACAACACCACCAAACTACACAACAGCTACCAAACACACCACAACACACCAACTCACAACAAACGCTACTACCTAACAACACCAAACTACACAACACAACCACCTACCTATAAACACCAAACTACACAACACAAACTACCTACACTACTACAACCCACCAAACTACACAACAAAGCCACACCACATAAAACACCAAACTACACAACATACACCAACACTACAACAACCAAACTACCCACACAACACACACACTATACAACACCAAACTACACAACAACAAAACACTTACTAAATCACACTACACAAAACACACCATAACACTATACACAACACCAACTACACAACATAGCTACACACACAACAACACCAAACATACAACAAACAGTCACACACACTCAACACCAAAAACTACCACAAAGCCACGCTAACACAACAAAACCACAACTACACAACAAAGCATACACTACCTATACAACACAAACTACAACAAACTACATACCGTACTACAACACCAACACAACAAAGCTACAATACACTAACAACAACCAACACAACCAACACACACTACAACAACAACACACATACCACAAAAACCACTACACACATACCTACTACCACTGCGACGCTACACCTACTATACCCATAACACACCACACCACCAACTACATACAAACTACACACACCAACCACACCATACTATACTACAACCACCACACCACACCATACTACACCACAACACCAACATACCCGTACTACACTACACCAACCACACCATATTATACCGTACTATACTACACCAACCACACCATATTATACCGTACTATACTACACCAACCACGCCATATTATACCATGCTACACTACACCAACCACACCATACTATACCGTACTACACTACACCAACCACGCCATACTATACCGTACTACACTACACCAACCACACCATACTATACCATACTACACTACACCACACCACACTACACCAACCACACCATATTATACCGTACTATACTACACCAACCATACCATACTAAACCGTACTACACTACACCAACCACGCCATATTATACCATCTACACTACACCAACCACACCATACTATACCGTACTACACTACACCAACCACACCATACTATACCATACCACACTACACCACACCACACTACACCAACCACACCATATTATACCGTACTATACTACACCAACCACACCATATTATACCGTACTATACTACACCAACCACACCATACTACACTACACCAACCACACCATACTATACCATACTACACTACACCAACCACACCATACTATACCGTACTATACTACACCAACCACAACATACTATACCGTACTACACTACATCAACCACGCCATACTATACCGTACTACACTACACCAACCACATCATACTATACTACACCAACCACAACATACTATACCGTATTACACTACACCAACCACACCATACTATACCTTACTACACTACACCAACCACGCCATACTATACCGTACTACACTACACCAACCACACCATATTATACCGTACTATACTACACCAACCACGCCATACTATACCGTACTATACTACACCAACCACACCATACTATACCATACTACACTACACCAACCACACAATGCTATATCATACTACACTACACCATGCTATTCCATACTACACCATACCGTACTATGCTACACTACACTACCGTCGTCATACTGGTTCCTTTAACCTGGTATTTAATGAGTAAGTTTCTATACCTTTGTTTGATCTGATGTCGCGTAAGAACAATAATTAAACCCCTAAAGGCAGAATTATCGTCTCCACCTGTATTATATGCCGTCGGGCACTCCGACCTCCTTAGTGTTATCGGAAAGAAGTTTCGTCACATCTTTCGTCGTCTCTACTCTCATTCTTCTTGAAACAATACATTCTTTCATCTAAGCACATCAAACTTTGGCCATTTTCCAATCAGTAAATAATTCGCCGTGGGATACTTGTTACAAGACGATTGTTGTTAAAAACTGGCAAAAATTAAAACACAATTAAGAGTAATTGTGACTAAGAGACATTTAATGACTATCCTACAAGTCAAGTCAACATTAGTCCGTGTTTTTCTAGTTTCTTTGAATCGGTATTCATACAAACTCGTTATCTTTGAAACGAAAGAAAAACACCGTTTGTTGTAACCGCTCAGTCGCCTCTCCGCCAATGCGGTATAATTGAGTCAAGCACAGCGTGACAAAGAATCGCGGTCCCTTTGAAGATGAGAGGGCCGTATGGAACACTACATAGAAGCCGTACTAAGGCGTTGAAACGAATGCTCTCAAATTACAAAGCCATATGCATGACAATGAACATGAACGGACATTTATATTAAAATATTTATGTTGAGTACAAATTCTTACATAATAATACAATGGGTTATAGGTAGCTAACTATGAAGAGAGAAAAAAACACATTTTATTTAGGTGATGTTTAATTGGTCGATAATTAGAGATTGATGTAATTATTATTTGTTTATCAAAATTAATTTAACTGTCTATTCAAAACAACATAAAGATTATGTCATTTTTTTATCTGTTTTTTTTTTAGATAAATGTCAATATTTTTATCAAATATTTAATCAAATATCAATTAATTTATTTTTATTTGATTTGTCTTTTAGATATATCCAATATATATTTACAGTATACTTTCTTGTGTGTCTGTACTTAACAGTATAAAGATAAATGATCATGTCATATGTTATAGTGCCTAATGGTAATTCGAAATCAAATCTACCCGAAATCTTGTTCGAACACTTCATACGTAAGAATATACATGAAAAGATTTAGTAAAAAAAATCACGGGGCCTCACTTACCAACTGATTTATAACTCAAGCTAACGCACTGACCAGGGACTTCAAAGCGCGCCCCGAGCTTATGTATGTAATTTATAGGGGCAACGAATTATCAATAAAAGGAAATTATGCCGACAGATTTTGTCATAGCAGTAACTTCCAATATGTATGAAACAACCCAACATGTTTCTTCACGTCACAATCTAAAACATCTCTTTGTCAAGTTTTTATAGAATCACTTGGTTATTTACATATTTTAATATTTAAACGCGTTTAAGATCTAAGAGTTTACATTCTCCCAACTGACTGTTGTCTATCGGAAGCTATCAAATGTTAGAAATAGGTATGGGGAGATCAGGTTGTAATATATCTTTTTCTCTAAAGACAAAAAAGGCTAAACTTGATGGGTGTTAAAAAAACAGGTTTTTATTAATTGTCCTCGACATGTGTTAAATGTAACCTGCAGCCATATTAAATTATTATAATTTTTATAGAATATGATATTGACTTTTCCTATACTGATACCCCTTGGCATGTTGGACTCGCCAATAACATTTTTGTGAATGCTGATTTTATCTCCCCGCTGATTGGTGCGGTACATCTAAAGGCTTGTGACGTCACTATGTAACAAGGATTGTCGGCGGCGGGCATGTGGCTTTGATGTTTAGAATCGTCTCAGATTCAAAACTTTGAAATTAGTGAGACGCCATTTTTGTTTTATATGCATAAGAAGCAAATCGGAACAGGTACGTGTTAATTTATATTGTGTTTCATCTGCTGTGCATATCTAACGAAAACTTGACTACGGAAGGTTTCACACAGGATTCCTACTCTCCATTTTCATACGGACTATTTTGAATACCAAGGATTTCGTATGTTGTTGTATTTGAGACAGCACGAGAGATTCGTAGGTGAATATTTACGTATTTTCCCCAAAGATGAATCTTGTGTGTGTGTGACAATTCAGTGGGATATGGAAAAAGAGAAACGTTGGATATATTTAAATATGTGTTGGGCCTTATATACACGCTTTGTTTATTATTGTCGTTAAAATGTTCTGCTCGAATTCCGGTGGTTGTGTGGATTCACACATTCCATAAGAAAGTTACAATTAGTACATGTTTTTTACTATGAACCTAAATTTGATTATTACCATTACCACATATAAAATGAAATATGTATTTTTGATGCGATTTGTCGGTTTTAATTGATTGATTTAATTGATCAGCAGGTGCTCGGTTTTATAATGGACATGAATCGTATATACCTTATTGATGCTAATCTCAGCTTTTCCTTGTTATGGTATATTGAATCTAGCGTAATACAGATAAACATTTTTTTTTGTTGAAGTTACAATTCTACAGAACTAGATATAAGTAATATTTCCGTGGTTTTTAAAAATATAACTTTGTAAATACAAAAATGCTCGGTAGTAGTGGAATATCTTGACAAATTATGTGAACGTTGGTATTTTGAGTTCAATAATAAATAACAATTAAATTATGATGAATTAATTGCTAATTGGACATTGATATGAACATGAATTAAAACCACAATAAATTCTTCATTTGAAACATTGTACAACAATGTTGATATACTTTCGTGCCTTTTCCCCTTCGTGGCCCCCAATATTTGCATAGGCCATAATGGCGGCCTCATGTCCTCTGTGTGGATTGTGGTAATACCGACCAATTTTACTCGTTTTCGCTATAAAAGGTGCTAATTTCGTGATGATTAAGCAAAGAAACGTAAGTATGGATGCATTTGCCAGTTTTTCAATCTATATTTATACATCAAACATACGTTTTATTCGAGATTTAACAATTCATTGTTTGTGTTGGGCTCTGCTTACAACGATGTGGGATTTCATTCAAAAAGAAAACGGGGTCATAAATTGGTGGAAAGCCAAGGTTTGATATCGGAATCGACGTGGTCTGAATGACCTATAAACAGTTACTAACATCTGAAAAATGAATATATGTATATAAAGGTAGAGTGAATTTTTATTGGATTCCTTCGTGGCATCCTAGTCCAAGACGTTTTCACATTTTTTGGATGAAGGAAAGAAAGTCTCTTGTCCATAAACACTACCTGTCCAGTTACTATACTTCGTCACTGTCCCAAATCGCAGAAAATATAAATATCATTAATATTTGTGACAAGATATATAATCATTTAAACCATGTACTATACAACCAAAACTGTTGTTGTTATATTAGGTATTACTGTTGGCTTACATAGGCCTAAATAACTGAACAGTGATGAAGTTTTTATAATTGGGTCAACAAGGAAACAATGCTTTTCATATTCATTAAAAATTGAAGCATTGAGAACTGAAAACTGTGTATGACATTGATTGTTTGTTATAGCAGACTAGAATTTACTAAGAAGTATTATTACAACTATAATGTATGTTTGAAATAATGAGTTCTTTAAATATCTGATCAATGCTTCATATTTCAGTCTCTGATATATATGCATTTGAATGTGTATTGAAGCAGTTTTGAATGCATCAAAATTTTATCAACTATTCACTTTTTCAGATGATGACTTGACACTCTGATCTCTTCGTTGGACCAGTACCATGTCTGCAAGATGACAAGCAAAGTACATCAGTTCCTCAACGAGTCGGGGGGCAGCAACTTTACAGAGTCCGCTACCCGGCCCCCAGTCTATGGCGAGGAAAATGAACTGGTTTCGAATGGAGGCGTCTCTACGCGGAGTAGCGGCTCACACAAAAGCCAGTTATCGAACAAAAGCCAGACATCCTCCAAGAGTATGGGGTCCAACCGAGGAGATTCCCCTGCTGTCACCCCCCGTCGGTCCAACAAAGATAAGTCCGCCCATTCAATGAGTGTAAGTTGTATAGACGATGACGACATGGCCCCACTGGGCTTCGAACCAGAGGGAAGTGCGTCAAGTTCGCCACCGTTCAATGAAAATAGTACTCCGTCTTTCATGAAATGGGCAGAGAATTTAAATTATTTGCTCGAGGATTTACAAGGTGTCGAGCAATTTCGGAACTTCCTGGACCAAGAAGGTCTGGGATCATATGCAGTGGAATTCTGGTTTGCATGCCAGGGTTTGAAAAAGAAGGATTCTGACGAGAGTATTGCCAATGTGATACGTGTGATTCATAAAAAGTATATTAAATCGGATAAACTGCCATGTATAAGTGAGTCTACGAAAAGGGATATACACGATAAGTTACAAAAACGTGTGAATCTCAATCGGGAGATTTTCGATGAGGCACAGACAGAGGTGGAACAAGATATGAGAAATAATACGTATCCATTATTTATCAAGTCTGATTTGTATGTGCAATATGTCCAGAAGGGTGGGGAGAGTCCTAAAAGCAGTAACACATCAAGTGGGTCCATTACGAGGCCAGTGTCTGTGGGACCTCTTCCAACGTTAATGGAGGACCAGGAACTTCAAACAAATGGGACTCACCTGTCCTCCTCTGTATGTGGACCCCCTATTAGTGGTAAATGTTCTAATGTGTCAAGATCAAGCCAAGGGGAAAGTTCTGGTGCTAAAAAACACTCCTCCGAAGCCTTTAGTAGGTAAGGATTGCTATTGGTTTATTAGATCTGTTGTTATTGTTGGAGTTTTACTTGCAGATTTGAATGTTGAACAGCCAACAACTCGGAAATTGTCATGGAATAGAGGTCATGTGACAGAACAGAAATGATCAGTCAAAGCTGAGGCAGTGAGATAAATTCTGCTGAAAGGATGGGGGCAAAATATAGGTCACAAGTTTATCGGTCAGAAATCGTACACATTTTTTTCCTCTTTTGTACCACAAATATGAAAAGAGACACAAGTAACATGCTAAGGTATTTACTGGGTTTAAGGAAAAACAAGATTTACCTTGATTGAAGAGTCCAGTGTATTGCTTTGTCTGAAGTTGGTATACATGCAATTTAAGATTTATCAGAATAGGGTTTGCACTATACTTCTGTAAGTGTAGTGTATGTACATACCACAGTACAGTTTGGAACAGTCTATAAAACATACAAACTGGCCATTATCCCAAAACTTAATAAATGTTTCTTTTATTAGAAGGTGCACTGTGTGACTTGGAGCCTAATCAAATGATCAGTCTTGTAGTACAATAGTAGAAACATATTTAATATACTTCAGTACACTTGTATTACGATCCGGATATGTTTCCATCCAAGATAAACAAAGTTGTGAGATGTTCTTTTTAAATGAACCGGATAGAATAATTTTTTGATACTGGTCAATAATGTTGTGTATTGTAGTACACATGATCCCATTTTATATGCATGTGAACAGGTAACAGACTACACGGTACTAAACCTATTAAACATGGATAACAATTTTATGTGATACATACGATATCGGAATATTTTTATCAATACATACTTTTTATGTGTTATACTTTTATAGAATACTTTTGTCGACAGTTTTATGTACTTTGATGGAAAACAGTAACTGGTGTTTGGGTAATTAAATAATTTATTTAAATGATGTTTAAATATACACCCTAACTAGGTCTTTGATAGTAGAAAGCTATCATAAGGCTTATTTTTTACATTGAAAGTATGATAAAATATATGTGCACATGATTTAGAAGACCTGTATCAATGGCAGGGCTTTGCCCAAGTGCTTTATTTGGCCGATAATGCCATTATGGGCACCATTCCAAATTGAAATTATTTCATATTTTAGCCAAATTCATAAAATTTGCAGTTAACTCCTGAAAATTTTCAAAAAGGACTGGTCCCAATCCAGTGAAAGGCTCTGAATGGGTTAAATTTCAGGGCAAGTTCGAGAAGTTGTTCAGCTTAATTGTAGTTTGCGTAGGACTGCCATAAGCAACAAAAGTGTTTTAGGTATGATTACTCTATCTAATATGTAAGTTGCAATCTTTGATATCCTAACTTTAGCAAATGTAGTCTACATCAACTTGTTACTTCATCAGAAACAGCATTAGAAAGATCAATGTTAACCTGATAGGCTTGCATCGATCCGATAAATCATGGCCATTAATTTGGCTGAAGTTGATATACCTTGCACTAGTCGAGGAGGTCACAGAAAATGCCCTACAATAATTCAGTAGCTACTCTGAAGAAAACTGTATACAGCTAGTTACATGGAGGGGCTTAATGGCTTGGGGCCATTGAGTACACTGGCCATGGTCTGTTCAATCAGCTGGCTTTGTCCTGTCCATAGCCTCGCCTCATTCCACCTGGGCAGTTCACAAGTGTGTGCTAATGACTTTTCATTGCTAAAGCATCATGTTTCACCTGTTTTGACCAACAGGACATATAGTAATATATATAGACAACAGGGAAAATATATGTACACAACTAGTTCGACATATGAACAATTAGGTACATTTCCTCATGAACATTATAAACGTGTAAATTTATTATTCTTCCATATTTAACTGGGAAAATTAACTTAAACCTTCTGACAGCCAATTAAACTCTCAAAGCTATTTTCACCTTTTTATGTATTACATTGGAAAATTGCCAAGCACTTGTGTTTGTTCAACATGATAAATTATTGAACAAAGTTGACATCAAAGCAAGTTGTGAAGTTAAAACGGAATAGGTATATGGCTCAGACGAATTCTGCGTAAGTACTTAAAGATTTTGTATTGTTGACCATAAGACTCGGAGAGGACACACTATTATCATTGATTCTCAAGTATTTTAGGTCTTTCTAGATCTGTTCCTCGTCCCCCTCCCCTACTGTTGGTATTATGTCACTAGCCATGTATTGTACTGGGAGCTGGCTTTGGCGACAGGTACCTGTCGGGGGAAACCACTCATAAGGCAGCACGCATGCTTGAGCCAGATCACACAAGCTTGATGATAGGTTCCACTTGGTTGATGAGAGGAATACCTTCAGAACAGTCCACATAGTAAATATTACAGGGAAATTGACTCGTCTCAACTTACGTTTCATCTATTTCATGTTTTTTGGGGAAGTAATCAAAACAGCTTTTCGTTTGTGGTTCTTTTCTTTTATGGAATGAAAGACAAAGTTCTCACTTTTGAACCAGGCAAGAATATTTTTCGTTGTCAAATTTCCTGGTAGTAACTTTCTATTTTAATTTTAAAATGTTTTTAATCATCAGGCGTGTAAAATAGGTTTTATTAGCTAATACTGTAACACTGCAAGCTGCATTAAAATGATGAATTTCATCCAATTAATTAACTGTAAAGCATTCAAAACATTAGTTTAAGGATTATTTTTGATAATTGGAGTAAAGCATGGTAATATTCCTAATGTTTATTGTAACAGTATCCCATTTATCCTTAAAACTAAAAAAAAAAACAAGTTTTGTCATAGTCCTGATTTCTGCCTGTGTATCCTATTACCCGAGATAGAATTTAAAAATGTTAAAGATCTCTGTAGGCTGAGCTCTTGCACTCACACACACACACAAAAGAGAGGGGATAAAAACCCAGCTCAATGTAGGTTAGTGCTTGAAGTGAGGGCACATACTTAGATGATAGGAGAATTCATGGTCTGATGGCTGCTTTGATCTGTGCCAGAGAGCACTTGAGGCTTTTGGTGGTAGGGCTTTACCACTGTTTCTCCAGTGTAGGTGCCCCCTCTACTCTCGACTGCCTACATGTACTTCAACATGTATAGTGTTCCTAATATCAAGATCTTTTGATCTAGCACACTAGCGTTTTGATTATAACTTAGGAAACACATTAGCTATTTGACTACAGTATTTTCTAGTACGGATATGGTTCTTTTGACTTCTAAAAAACAAGAAAGGAAAGTTTGTTTTTTAAAGCACATAGTTGGTTAAACTTAAAATTTATCCCAATATTGAACAATGTTTTAAATGTGAAGTTCCAAGTGGTAATGAAAAACACGAGGATCGTCAGTTGTTCAATTGTCCTTTTATAATAATGCGCTGTGTACTTCAACAGAATAAAATAGGCAGAAAGCTGTAACATGCTTGATCATAACAATATCCTATATTTTTGCTATCTACCTGTACATGTGCACCTGTGGGCATTGGTTCTATAGGGGCGTTGCCACACCCGACCTACATCATTCTTGATGCACATAATGTATGGGTTGTAGGTCCATTTGGTGATATAATTACAGTCATTATTGTAGAATTTCGCTGAACACAACAACGGTCCGACTTCACACTCTAATTATATACACACCAGTGTTTTGCCCACCCTACCTCAAATTCATTGCATATATTGTGTTCACTCAAGATACTGCAATTACAGGATTTTTTTTTACACTTTTATCATCTTACATGTATACCCACTGTGGCCTCAGAACATTTAATGTGTACATATCTGTGGGTTTGTAAAATTCTGAATTATTGCTTTGACCTGAATCTAGATTAATGATGATCATTTGAATCCATATTGGATTGAAGATTTTCTCTATAAAGATGTTTATAAAGCACCATAAGAAAATCATTTTTACTTTTGTGTTGATCTAGGAAAGAAATTATTCTATTATACATCAGAAAGTTTAATTAAGAAAGTGTTGTATTAACTTTTGTGAAAGCAATGGTGAATGCGTAATTAAAGCAGATTGTATCAAACATTTGATATGTATGTATTCTGTGTGAATGATTGATTGAAAAATTAATCTGATATACGTTACATTAATGATGTGGTTTATACTTTACCTATTGTTTCAATCTGCTCATGAATATTCATGTTATTTCTTGATTGTCAATGATATTGGCATCATGTGTTCAGCATGATTTAGTATAATTACTTCAATTCTATTTTGAGAAATGAACACTTTGTGATTATAATCTTTAAAAACCTTGAGTTATATTCATATTTCATAAACATGACCAAGACTATTATATTTAATTTATATGAATGATATTGAATCATGAATTATGAAATGTATGAACTGTGAGTGTTTGTTAAAATCATATTTCGGTATTTTTCAGTTTTCCCGTGCCGTTCGCCCCACGGACACCTTTGGCCCACCCTTACCATGTGTCATACGCGCCAGTATCAGCTCAGGACAGCGAGATACAGAGTTTGTCTAGTGATGCCTTGACTGACGACACCCGCTCAATCGACAGCAGTGTGTAAGTAATAAACCAAATTGATGATATTAGAAAATTCATGAATCAGTGGACTTTTATCATGCCCATACAGTAAGCATTTGTTTTTCTTATTTTTTAAATTATAATTTATGAGAGGGGGGGGGGGGGGCTTTGAAATGAGAATAACTTGGTTTCTTACATGCTATATCGCTTTAGTAACAGCAAGTCAAGTGCTAGAGGAATACCAGAGGGAAATTTCAAAATTTTGCGAAAATTCAATAAATCTGATTGCAAGAAAGATCTTCGCAACAAAGTTTCATAGTAATGTTAGTGTCTTATTTTTGGTGTATCTGTGGTGATGAAGCACAGAGGATAAAAATGCTGCTGCACACATGTAGAGATTGGTGTTAACGCTAGAGGCTTCTTCAGTCATAACACCTGAGCAGGCTGTGTAGAGACTGTTAACCGACAGGTACACAGTATTTTCAATTCATTTGAAATATGTATATTAAATAAATGAATGCAGCTGTGCAACCGGCCAATTTTGAACCCCTGAGGGAATATATGGACTCTGCTTTATCACAGTAAGGTAGAGTCCACTTTGTAATACCAGGGTTCACAGGATAACAAATTGTTCAGCTGACTTTCTTTCTATCATAGAAGCCTTCATATTGGTTTAAATGACAGAGTGAAAATGTAAACGGTGTCAAATTGATAAATGCACACAGGTATTCTGTTTCGTTTGATCAGCGATTTGGGAGATAGGGTTGGTCTAGGAGTCTAGAGTTGTATGTGTATACATCTCATTTAGGACATTGTGTACTTATTTCACCTAAAGTCTACAGCTAGGTGTGGGCTTAGGTTTATCAGTGTTACAACTTCACTTGAATTCCAGTTAAACTTCAAGTGATGTTCTCTGTGTAGTTATCTGTTGGAGAAATGTTATTTTGATCAAGAAAAGCCCAGTCGAAAAAATACGATATTTGAGACTTCTCCAGAAATAAAAGATATTGTCATAAATCATTATACTGGTTAATTTTTAACTTTTCAAATTTCCATTTAAATCCAGATTTAGGACCACACAATGTTTAAAATTAATATTTTCATTTCATTTCAACAAATTTTATTAACAAAATGGATGTGCTATATAATTAAGGATGAAATAACCGACTTGGCCGATAAAAATCTTCTATCAACCGGTTTAGATGGACAGGACATATTTAATGAAATTGACAAATATTATGTATTATCCGATTACCCTTACATATACAGTTGTTCAAAGAATTTGTCACTAACATGAAGTTCCTCATCATTCCCTCTGAAGTCTGGTTCCAATCCAATCACATGCTGGGAAAGTTACAGGATACACGTCAACAAATCTGTTTCATTTGCACTGAAAATAGTAGCTTTCGAGATGAAATAATTTTGTCGCATTGATCACTGACCCAGATAGTGACATCTCTGTGTACTTGTATAAAAAACACTCTATAGATATTTTCTTTCAAACATATTTTCAAAACCCTATTGAGACATACAGTGAGTTGATACACTTCTTGCTATTTCAAAGCATCAGTCTTGGCCTTTAACAGCAAGAGAACCTGTATTTTGCTTCAGCCATAATTTAATTATCTGAGTCAATCCTTGCTTGGGTAGGTTTTTGAAGGGGTTTATTGTTTTCGGAGCCTTTGATCCCTGCTTCGATGGCCCTTTGCTCCTACCCAATACAATCTTTTATGGGGATTTCCCTTTGAAGTATACCTGTGTTCCATCCAGCCTGCATTACCACTGAAAGCTTTGAAGAGGTTCGCTTAGACCTGTTAGGGGCCTCCCTTGGGGAAACTTACCTGTGATCCTAAGACATGTAAAATTCTCTCTAAAGATCCGACCCATTTGTGTGGTTTTATTTCAGATAGGAGCGAACGGTAATAAAATGCACCACCAGGCAGCTTTGACTTTACAGGGTTTTGAGAGAGAACTGAACGGGTTAAAAAGGAATATTTAATGAATTGACTGTTTGTTGTTTGCAAGAATCATTCAATACTTTTTATGGAATTAGGGAGGATGAAAGAGCTGAAATATGGAAATAAAAGGACTTAAAAAGAAAAAAGATCAAATACAATCCTGACCCTTTTTAATACAGGCCAAACACTTATTAGATATCTGGTTGTTTTTCTTGAACAGCATTGTGATTAATAGTATAATAATTACTGGTTTGACGAAAAAAATAAATGTGATGCACAGTGTTTGATCTGACCAGAGACTTCGAAGCCTGATATTCATACACACACAATGGCTGAGCTAAGTTAAGCACTGCCAATAATTAGTACTTGAGCCTTTGAACATCGGTTTAGCAGGGTCCTCATAACAGCTGTGCACATGTAGTGTAAATTAAGCTGAAAAGTTGGCTAATGACAGTGAACCAGTGACACAGAACAAACTATATGGAGGCAACAAGGCAGCAGGCTGAAAGTCCTTTGATGTCCAACCTCAAAGGATATTGTATGCTTACAAAACTGATATTTCCCCATGTTGTACATGTGTGTAGTCCGGGTGTGTTTGCCAAACAAACAGAACCTGAAATTGTTTAATAGCATTGGATGAATAACCAGTGTAGGCAGCCATGCATTAATCAATGGTCTAGGCTTTAGTACTAGTGGGTAGGCAGATAAAATTTGCATTAATGATGTCCAGACTGACCAATTCACAGATGTCCAGCACTGGACAATCAATAAAAGAATTTTCTTGGAACTTTCATTATATTGGCTTGCTTAATTTATTATTATTAATTAGCACAACAAAAAACATTTCTTTTTAACAAGAAATAGTTATATAAGCAATGTTGTAGGATATTTCATATTATTGACTGATAAAAAATATACATTATTGTTTTTTGTTTTGTTTTACAGTGACAATGATAAGATGTGGAAAAGGCAACGCAGGGCGATGCGCAAACGGGCAGAACAAAATCGGGAGAGTGGAATTCATCAACAATTTATACCTGTATGTATAAAGTCTACCTAATTCCTCCACCCTTCAATCAATTTATAATTAGTGCACAACTACAAGTATATGCATCTGAGCCCATTTGCATTGTGAAGTTACAATTTCCTGCCAGTATTCCTGCCTCTCGGTTCTCCTTAGGTGTTGTCTACTCCTTTAATTGTTTACCTACCACAATATTTCTCGTCAGCATAGGCCCCTATTTACCTCTCCAGTGCATCTGGGTCTTGTTTAAAGAGAAACATTAATTACTCGGTTACCCAACAATTTGAAACCTTACCTATGAAAATGCATTTTTTTTCACCAAGTTTTAAAGATAGTTTTTCTGCTTGGAGATACAACATCTCTTTACACATAAAACCATGTACCTAAAAGAAAGTCTTTAATTAGTTTACCCTCTCTTCTTTAGTGTAAATCAAACAACTTTTCAACTCTTTCAGATCTGTTAGGGTTTCAAAAAATAAAAGTATGAATTTAAAAAAAAAATAGACACACCCTTACTGGCATTTCAAGTGTATCACAGCTGTTGGTTCACAGGCCTGGGTCGCTAGTTATGTAGATAGTTGAAAGTGAAGTCAAAGAAAGACAGCCTTTTGTGGTTCTCTTTCATGTCGGTCACAGTCATCACTTGAATGTTTGTAGGAAACATTTTACCTGCATATTTCATAATGTATCGAGTGCTTCATCACTTGCCCTGTCCTGTTCAGGCGTTTAGAACAAGGGAGAACAAGGCTGAACGCACCTTAGAAGCTTCACTTACACAATCGAGGATATCAGTGGGTTGTTTTTACATGTTGTGTTGTTTAATTAATAATACACACACTTGTTTTTCATTGTTACCCTGTATTCACGGATGTAAGGAAGTACATGCTTTTCATGTATGTTTTTTTTAAAGATCTGTAGAGATAAAAACAAAGAAACAAAAGGAAAGTAAAAAGGTCCATCATAGCTTTCTGTATAAATATGACATGTCACATGTTGCTTTACAGGTATATTTGATCTTAGTCCTGTGTAGAAATGAATCCCCTTTGTGATTTCAAAATAAACAACAGTTCCTAACGACTGGAACAGTTTGTAATCAAGGAACATAAATTTTGCAACCGTTTAAAAAATTAATGAACACATCTTTCAGTCTTTTTGATGGGCTGCAATAATTCTTTCATTTGATCCATTATAAATAAACCTACCCATAGCAAGTTCAAATAAAAAGTGCATGTACAAAACATCCTGGAGGATATACACTTTCAGAAACAATCTGACGACAACAAAGACTTTAAAACAAGCTTTGATGGCTCAGGTTGATTTGTATCATGTTTGTGTGCTCAAAGGCTGTTTTCATAGTTGATATATAGGGGCATAAAGGCTTCAGAGAGCATGACATCCCTATAGACAAAAGGCATTGAGGTGTTTGATATATATTCATATACAATTTACAAACACTGGGCCTATCCTGGTCCCCGTCTGGTCATCAAATTCCTTTTTGTTTAAAGCCTTTTATCTAATTTCTTTTGTTTTAACTTGCATCATTTTCAAAGTGTAGTGATTATTTTTATCAACCAAAATTAATTGCCCGAGTTTGGATTAGATATGATCATGTATAGATATGTGCATTAGGCTATACAAATTTGAGATAATGGCTACAAAAACTTGGAACCCATTGTGAGCGTGCTAACAATACTGCAGATGTATATGTCCATATTTCTGATTAAGGGGAATACAACATAAAAAGACTATGTTTGACAGAAGGTTTTCATCTCTCAGTTTATATAAAATGTTATGCCTGTTTTGCAGCGTACACAAAGAGCACCAAAGGACTCCAACATTGCTGAAGTAAACCCTAAAAAGTTTGCGGCTATGTTGATTGAGAAACTGGAGAGAGTTTTGAAGGAGCGAGAGAAAGAAGAAAAACTAAATGAATCTATGAGTAGGATATTAGAGGTAATGCTTTTAACAATATTTAGTTCTAAAACGTAAGAATGAAGTCATTTGTATTAATTGGATCATATTATAGACTTGGAGTAATATTTATCATACTATTCTTTATCTTGGGTGCTATTGGAGATGGTGAAAAAGAAGTATAGCTTGACAACATTATTACTTGTCTCCCAAAATGATCTTTAACAAGATCTTTTTCTATGTAATGGTAAAGCAATTGAGTAGGAAAATGTATGATTATTTATTTAATTTTAATATGGTTACACTGATAATGTATTATTTTTCATTTGCAGTCGGACCTGGAAGAAGGGGATAGGTCAATTTTAAATAGGTCAGTGGATCGGTCAATTGATCGACCAGAAAGACTTGATCGATCTATAGAACGTTCTATAGATCGGTCAATAGATCGATCAATGGATCGGTCAATAGACAGGTTAGACCGATCACTTGATCGGTCGGCAATGTTGAGGAACACATCCTCTGCTACCTCTATGCCTTTAATGACATCTGCTGTGATAATGGACGATGACAATCCGAATAGCATTCTGGAGGAACATGTGTCCCGAATATGGGAGAGCTCTGCTCAACAAACACCCACTCGGTCACCTGGACGACAGTCACCGTCGTTAAAGAGATCGGCAGCCGATCGTAAGTCGTCGGCTAATCAGACATTACCCTTGCCCAACACCTTGCCATCTTCAGTGCACAACAAATCATTTCACAAGAAACGTCCAGACTATCATTCCTCATTTGACAGTGGAATGGGAGAGGACAAACCGTCTGTGGAAACACATCGTCACATCCACCATCACCATCATCACCATCATTCTCGTGACCCTAAGTCCAAGACATATATTGAAATCGAGGCTCAACAACATGTGAGTTGTTGGCCTGGTGATGTGAATTCTAGTGCGCGTGGACATGGGTCAGGAAATAGTGAAACTAATAATACAGATAGGGGTCGGACTACACGTCGTGCTAATCGTAAACATTCGGATACAAGCAGCAACATTGACAGTGGAATCAGCATGATTGAGTCCATATCTCCGATGGCTGTGCCAAATGCTCTGGATCCTTCAACAGAAAAGTAAGTACGAAATAAGATCATAATTTCATTCTTTGTTCAAGCGCAGCATTATGTCCACAAAAAGAGAACTATCCTATGTTACAATATTTAGGCCAAGATCTAACAAGGGTGTTGTGAGTGGTTCTATACAAGTCCTTTTATATGTTTCTTGTTGTTTCTTGTTAAGAAACACTAATTATCGATGCTTTTATTGATCATTAAATGCCTATCAAAATATATTGATGCTTATTCAGCAAAAGATAAGATTTTTTCTTGGATTTGCTTATCTATTTGTCATGTGTTTGTTTAAAATTACTAAGACTCGTATATCTTAAGCACACAGAGTAGCTAATCAGACTTATAATCATGTTAAATGCTTTTAAAACAGTTTTAAGTTAGATAGTCCTATGTAGGGGAGGTAAATCTGTATCTTGGTAAAGGGAAACCCGAAGTTCTGAAGGGGTAATTTTTTTTTTTTTTTTTGTAATTTAAGCAATGTAAATCGGCCCCTGGGTATTATTAACACTAGCTATAATGTATAATGTATGTTTTGGTGAGCAGATAAAATAAGAGTCTGTCATGTAAGGGAGGTAATTCAGCCCCTTGCAGACAAAGACGAAAGAAGGGTTTACTACCAACTATAGAATAAGGATGATACAATGTAGACTGTGGCATGTTACAACATGTTAGACAGAATGTGGTGTTTATATTGAATAATTTAAGTCTGGGCAAACCTTACTGTGGGCTTCAAAGTAAACATGGCCCTTTGATGTATGTAGCAGTCCAGGGCCTCCTCTGTAACAAACCCAATGGTTCTACAGATTCAGGATTTTCTGATAAAAGGAATCTGTAAAAATTACTGGGGGCACACATACAGGCTTTCAGCAGTTAGGGTAGATCAAAGATCTTCTTATCATATTAGAAACACCAACATTTGAATGTCATCCACAGCTTGGCGAGAATCCCTGCTGAGGGAGATACAGTCTCACATCTGTTACATAAATCTTACTTCACAACTAGCCCAAGCTCCAATCTCGCCCCCATTGTGACTGTTAATTAAGAAATCACTCAGCCCTTCATCAGTTGGTCCAGCACCAGTTATCAATCACTTTGTCATTTTATCAAAAATGGATATTTTTATCTTACGTTTTGTAAAATTGTTTGTATTGATTTCTTTTTATGTTGGATTGTCTTTCGGCTTATTACATTTGGTGACAAGTTCTTGTTCCTGTTAATGTAAATCTCCTCTATCTTCCATAATATGGTATGCGGTCTGTTCTGTTGTATTTACTATTCAAACGATGATTTGAATTTTGATTGTTTTAATTTTTTTTTCAATTTGCAAAAATCATTTTATAATTTATAGTATTGTTGTCATTACAAAAAAGATGTTTTTTCCCCATTACATATTTGAAAATAGGGATTTTTTTTAACGTTTATAAATGTATTAAGTGTGCGATTATGACTAAAAATAACTCTTTGAAAAGTGCTATAAAAAGGTAATCCCATATAATAAAGGAATTAAAGGTTTGTAACAGTTCACAGAAAATTTTTAAAGAAGATTTATTACTTTATTTAGTGTTGACTTGACTTAATGGTATCTAGATATATTTACAGATGTGTTCAGATATTGACTTTTAATCTTGATGTGTACAGTGAAGGGTTAGATAGTCAATCTTATTCACCAGATAATTTAATCAGAGAGGGGGGAAACTTCAGACCACTAATATGATTTCTGTTGTCTTAATTTCCCCTGTAATCCTGGCTTGCTAAAGATTCAAATACACTGGAAAATGAACCGGTCTGAAAAATTGAAACATGTATTGGGACCTGGGTCTTTGATCTAGGGGAGATAAATTGTTGGCTGTAATTGATCATGAATAGTCCTTAATTATCCCTATCCCATTTCAAAAGGCTGCTTTTTGTATAGGGCACAATGGAAAGTTATGGGGTAAAGCCTTTGAAGGAATTTGAGTGTGGTAGCTCTTGCTAGGGAGAGCATCTGTTAGGGCTAGCATTTGGCCATACAGCCAGCAGGCTTCTGTGAGACTCTAGGATCAGTAGCCTGTGCTGAAATCGGACCATGCATCAAAGGGCCACATCCCCCAGTGCTGGCAGCTTCCCTGCCATGTATCATTTGGTACGGCATCAGGTTATAAATAGCAAATAAATGAAAAAAGAAAAGGGAGGGCTTTGAAAATGATGGTTGCTTCGAAGTACTGGCAGCCCAGGGCTTGCTAATTATTATCATGATGATTGTAAGATGTTGGAACACTGTGTCTATCTTGTGTTTACAAGCCTGATTCACTTTATACAAGTCTGTTCACCAGCTTTGAAGTATAAAAGAGTGGGGAAATAAGGAAGGATGGTAAGCAAAAGAAATGAAAAAAAAATCATTTGTTTGAAGATCTTTTATTTTCTTGCGTTTTAAAAGAAATAATAAATCTTAAATTAATCATATGCGAGACTTGAAATGTCAGATTTTAAAATATACTATGAAACAATTTGATCCATCATTAAATAGAAAAGTACTTGTTAACTAATAACATGAGGCTATAACTAAGGCGTAGGGAATTGACACTATTTAAGCTACATCTGTCTCCTTTAGCACTTTACAAATTACACTGTTAGAAATTAGCAAGCATGCCTGTCATAGTTCTTAGAGTAAGGGAATACGCTGGCACAGAGGTAGGAGGGACTTCTCATCAACTCCAGTACTGGAGGCACAAGATACTACAATCTATGAGGGCCACCAGACCCTCTACAATTTGTACCACACAGAAAGCCGATACATACCAAGGCTCAGTTTTTTCCTCCACTATAATCTTTTTTATTTGGTTGAGTTGGAGGAGAGGAGCGTTTCTGAAGTGATCAAACATAGCTTTAAATTCCTCCATATGGCAGTGTATCTCCTAGCGATGTCTGAATGCACATGTACTTTGCAGTACCCATGTATTGTCAGTGTTTCCACTGATGAAATAAGCTATTGAGCCGACACCCAACACAAAAAGGAAAATGATGGACAGACTCTTTCACTGGGGCTTGTGATTTCCAATGTTCCCCATAATTACACCGGGAGATAATAACAGGGCACAATTTTACATGGTGGAACAGTAACATAATTTCTATCGCTCTTCCTTTTTTTCCCTCTTTCATCTCGATTATGCTTAACTTCATCATCTACTTATTAATGAATCACACACCCAATCTTTTTATTAAACACCCAGCAGCTTTTAATGCTCACCATGAAAATGTAAAAGCTCTTAATTTGTAGCTTTCCAGCTATGTTCCAAAAATAGGAGAGTCAGAAGGGTTAAGTTTAATTTTGATAACACAGAAAAAACAACTTCTGCCATATGTACCTCTGTTTCCCCTTACTTCGTTATTGTTTCTCCCAGTCCTTGATTTGCTGTTTTGTATAAGCCAGCAAACATGTTTAAGTGCATGTAGGAGAGGTTCTATAAATAAGGCACTTTCTGTTTGTTGGAAAAGAAACAAAACCGCACATTCATGCATTGAAACTTTCCACATGTTGTAGGAGGTAATCAGAAAGTCATAACTTGCCTGAAAACTGCGTTTAGATATAATAATAACCATAAAGAAATAATTGGATATGAATGAAGACGATAGAATGGTCCGATTATGTTATTAGAATGTTGTACACTCTCGACTCTGAGTATAGATACAAGACTCCTGCACGCTACTCTGCAATAAGATGGACACAATCTCAACAAAACCTGTCAACCTTTACAAACATGACTTGACACAAAATAAAATTTGATAACACAGCCCTGCAAGGGCACAAGCCTATCATAGAGAGTTCTTTTGTTTGTCTTTTATTGTTTAATCAGCCCCTAGAGGGACAGATAATGATAAAGCAGGGTCATGTCCATTGCCGTGGGTAATTAAGGGTCTTTATTTTTTTGCCCGTTCTAGATAAAACTTTTATGAACAGAAAGCAGACAAAAAAAATCATAATGAATTTTTTTTTATATTTTAGTTTCGATAAATGAAATCATAAATTATGGAGTCTCTACTAGCTTAAATTGATAAGAAGAAAAATATAGCATGAGATTTGGTGAATTCTGTTCACTGATAATTTTGATAATGCTAAGAAACTGGCCTAAAGTTGACATTCCAGTCTGAGTGTATGATAAGAGATAGATATCACTTCAATAACAGTCTCATTCAAGTGCATGATAAAGAAACGATGTTAATGTGACAGTGGCCCATTTCTTATCTCCAAATCATACCAACATGTCTAGTGGTAAGGGTTTAAGAGTGGGCTTCTCCAAGATTCACATCATTGATAGGTTGACCACAGGGACTTGAATATTTTTTATCCATTACAGACGTTCCATGTATCTTTAGTAAGCAATCATGATAGGATGACCATAAGGACATTTTCTTATCAAGTATAGACACTTTATGTATTGTTTGTATGCTTACTTGACATTGTAATGGTTGTGCGTATTAGTAATATTTACCAATGTTTCGTGTTTTTACAGGGTTCTTAGCTGGATGCGAGACAACTCCTGGGACAGCGAACACGTCAGTAGTGGTGCGACAGGCAGCACTGATACTGAACGTACAGGCGGGTCCCACAAACGCTTCCGGTCAGGTGCTTCCACCACAACACCTACTCCCCACAAGCAAGGGTGAGCAACTCAATATCTTATCGTGCAAATTCAAAACACTCTACTCATATGAACCTTCATATTTTAAGGTGAAATCTGAAACAAAACAGAACTTTTGACGTTTTAATGATTTTGTAGGGGTTGTGGAAAAATTAAAATCTGTTATCATTAGTAATTTAAGAAGTCTTGAAATACTGTTCCAGTGGTCAGATAAGTACTCTGAATGTCACAAGATTATGGCAAGATTTGATATGATATAATAATTCTGATATCACCAGATCTAACAAGAAGTCAACAGCTCATGGTTCTAGTCGGTCAGCATCTGTGGAGAGGACGGGAATGATGCAGCCTTGGATGACGATGGCTGGTCAGGCACTACCCACTCAGCCATTTGTCCAAGATCCATCCATGCCCCTCCCCACACCACCCAACACCACTGTCCAGCTGGAGGAAGCCAAGCGCAGGCTAGAGGAGTCGCACATCGTACCTGTCAAGTCAAAGTAAGAACCGTATCCACATACCTAGGTTACCTAACCTAATGGTCACTAGTTGAACCAAAGAGAAAAACAGTGTAAATGATCAGAGAAAATATATCTCCTTATTAATCCAGTGAAAATTTGTACAAATAAATGATACATGGAATTTTGGTCATAACCAGTACATGTAAAACAATTATCAGAATGTTTATCATAGTACACTAAATATTAACAGGGGGTGTAGCTAAGGTCAACAGAGATCTAGTGTGGTGAATGTAAGAAATAAGGAATTCTGATTTGTAAACTGTCTTTACTCATTGTGAACCTTTGTTTTATAGATCCTTCACTGGGGTTCCAACTAAGGAGAAGAAGGGAGCCATGTTCATTTCACAGAGCATGTCATCTGCTAGACCCACCCTCCCGACAACGCGCACTGTGCCTAGTGACCTTGACCTTTCTGCTGCGGAAGCAACAGTTGCCAGTAACACCACCGAGTATGTATGACCTTTGACTTCTCCAATTGTGCAAGATTTTGTTTTCTTAAGCATTGAAGATTTTCTTTAATTTTGTCATTGGGAGAGTGCATTGCTTATATTTAGGGGAAATCTTTTCTAAATTATCAATGTTTTATATAAATGCCGTACATCAAGGTCCCCTGGATGTTTCACAATTGTGTATTGTCCTTTATGTCATCATATTCAATGGTATAAAATTCAGTATGTTGAGGTGAATGCTGTCCGTTTGTGTGCAAACAGGATATTTAAGTACCAACAGGGAGGGTGGCTTTTCGTAGCTAATTCTTACAGTATGAATATGTTTAATTCATGTTTCGGTTTTTGTTTGTGTTAAGGAAAAAGGGAAGTAAGAAATCCTCATCCAGCAGTGCCAACACCTCTGGGTCAGCACCCTCAGGGACCAGCGCTTCCACGCCTGCTGCCACAACAGAGGGAGGAGAGGTCATTATAGGATATTTCTTTTGTGGGGAGCCTATCCCTTACCGTCATACTGTACACGGGACACACGTCACCCTTGCACAATTTAAACATCTCATCGGCCGCCGAGGCAACTTCAAGTAAGTATACTGCCATCGCATGTTATGGGTGAGAAGTGCCATTTGTTATTAGGGCGATATTTACGTGCAAGATTTTCTTTAATCGGGATTGGTTGTTTGGGTTTTGTAGAAAGTTGTTGAAAATGTGGGATAATGTATTAAATGGTGTAGGTTTGTTTGAAGTTCTTCCCAAAACCGGCCACTAAAGCAGGCAGTCACACACAGTTTCTCTATGCTTAGCCAAGTTAGTGACCTAGGACGTTTTGAGGTCTTTGACATTTGACAGAGGTGGTAGTAAAAAGAGCTTTCTTAAAAGTGTTGGGAATTTGTGGTTGGAACAAATATCTCTCTGTGTTTGAAACATTTTCAAAGGAAGAGATAATAACATTGAAAACCACAATTTTTTTCTGAGAAAAAACAAATTAAACACTTGAATGCATGTTGATCTTTGCTCATTTAATGCTGTAGAAATCCTCCAGATTTTGATATCAACTTTCAAGAAAGAAGCTTTTCTATTTGATTTGAGTGATTTGGGAAGTGTATATGGATTCTCCTTGTATGGATAGATTATCATCTCTGATTTTGTCAATATGATTAAGTTGGGTGGGTGAAGTACAAATCAATGGTGATAGAAGGTTTACCCTTTTCCCCCTTCGGCTTCCCCCTTCCCCCTAAAAGGAAACATGAACACACTGCATATACATGAAGTGAGGAAAAGGGGAGTGGGGGTTATTTACAGAAAACACCTTTGTATGGGGAGGTTGTATAAAGGAAGTGTGAAGTACCTACACCTTTCTGTGTTAAATAGGACCTTCAGTCATCAACTGCTGCACAGCGATTGAGAGTTTTGACACCATTTATTAGTGTATTCCTTTTGAAATCCCACTGTCTGGTTAGGAAGGGAGGGTTGTTGCAGGGGATGATTAAAGGAAAGAGGAAGATGAAAGAAGGTCTCGCCACATTCCCCTGGCAAGATATACCCTAAAGACCCTCTACTTTAAAGCTTGCCTATCACTGTATTATAATGTGGCCAACAATTTAATACTAAGGAAATTAGGCAGGAATGAGAATTAGTTATAACAAGATATACAGAGAGTAGTTATGAGCTTGTCGTTACTGCAGTTTGGATTGTACAGAGAGTAGTTAGTGTTATGAGCTTGTCGTTACTGTAGTTCGCTACATTGAGACAGAATTGCCTCTGATGTAAGAATATACTACAAAGTTGTACCAGGTAATTGTATCATTAAATAACCTGGTGTTACAAGAGTTAGGTAAAACACTGGCCTGGCATCCCAGCACATTTATATTAAGGCAGATTGAGACTCCACCAAACTTTTTGTGTCAATAGGGTTTTCATAAGTACCAGGGGCAGTGAGAATCGAATGTTCACAACAGCAGAAAATCGGTGCTCATGCACTAAGGCTGGCTAATTCTGATTTGTACCAGTCCAAGTATATTTTTATTAAACTTTACTACATTTACATTAAAAAACATCAGTTTTTTACCAGGGTAATTAATTATAAGAGTTGATGCCCCATCTGAGAAAAAAAGTGAAGGACTTTTTTTTTTTTTTTTAGAAGTTTTACTAAAATGTTTTTAACTCTTGTATCTTGCAGGTTTTTCTTCAAAAAGTTGAGTAATGAATTTGAAAGTGAAGTTGTTTTCGAGGAAATCCGCGACGACAATGAGATGCTTCCATTGTGGGAAGGAAAGATTGTGGCCAAAGTGGAGAAAGTGGATTAAAAGACAGAGCAAATGTTAAAAAAATGTTTTCGGACGACTAAGAACAAAAGAATGAAAATTTCATGACATTTTTTTGTCCTGGAAAAAAAAGGTTAAATATTCAAAGAAGTTTGTAATTAAGCATGTAAATAAGTGTGTATATATAAATATATATATGTGTATACATGTGTACGACTGTGACTTAAGAGGGAGAAGTGTCAATAGGTATGTGTGTATGATCAAACGATAACTGCTGACTCAGGGGAATTTGTTGGACTGTAGCTAAAATGTAGCCATGAATTTGGCTACAATGTAGAGGACATTGTCCTTGACCTTTAGGTAACGGACAGATGACCTTAACCTTAATGATATTGAAAAGAGAAATAGTTTTGGGATTGCGATTATATTTTGGGAAAGGATAAAAAAAAATCTGAATATTTTCATTTAATTACAAGGAAAAAAACCATGGATTAATTAAAAAAGAAATCTTCAAGTTTTAATATTTTTGATTATGAAAAATTGGTGAAAGAAATTATGAAAATTACAAGAGTTTGCATGTGATGTGCAAGTCTGTTAAATTTACGTTTTATAGTGTATGCATGGAGACCAATTAAGAAAATGGTATTCGTTGCCAAGTTTTAAAATTATTTTTAAGATGACTGACTTTTAAGAAAGATGTGTTTAACTTGCATAAGATATACCAAAGATTTTGAAATTAAGATATCAAGACATATATTATTGTGCATCAATCATCATTTCATTTAGTGAAAAAATTGTATCATTATTATTTCATTGAATCTGTTCATTAGATGAAGCGAGTGTTTTCAAGGTCCAAGTTTTCAGTACATCTCTGACTTTGATCTGAAATCCCTCATCAAAAGGATGTTGTATTATATTGTAATTATTTCTCTTGTGTTAATTTATGAACTTAGTGCTACTTCTCTTGTTAGTACTTAAAATTAATAGTTATATATGTGTACAATTCATACTCTTACTGCTGAGCCTGAATGGTCACGTTACAAATCACTTTTCCTCCTTCAAGATTTGCATAATTAAAAAAAATATCCTTATTTAAATTATATTAAATTGGTGTCCCGCCACCCGCAACTACTAAAATTTATTAGATCTATCATAACGTCATTTGAAAAAAATAGTTAGAAGATATTTATTTTCCTGTTAGATCATAATGGTTTTGTTTTGTAGACTACTAGATGCAAGACTGATATTATGTGTAAAACCTCCTTTTTTTAGTATAAAAACTATCCTCTACTTTAGAGCTTTACCGGTACTGAAATATTTATTTTGATTTGCATTCTAATATTCCTTTATGCATAACAGAATCTTATTGCCTCCATACTTCAAAAATGTCTCTTGTAGGGACTAATCTATGTTAAATTCTTTATTCTTCATTTATTAATACCATGTGCACCTTTATCTTCTTGTTCTGAGAATATTCCTACTTTCCATATTCAAAAGCTTTGTTAAATTACCAAAATTATGCAGATAATTAATTACAATGGGCTCACCAACATTTTCAAAATGTAGTAATGATTGGTCCCTATTTCATCAGACATTTCTAAGTGCACCCAGAATGCCACTGAAAAAAAGATATTTCCAAAATAACAAATGGCTTCTCATGTATATTTTATATGGTACTTGTACAAAATTGTAAAAATAAACTTGGTTGTTAATTTTAGTAGGTAAAGCCCCAGGTGACAAGGGCTGCTGATTCAGCTACTAGAATTCTATTTATTTATTTTATCGTCCCTTCTCAGTAAATGCATTTTGTCAAATCAGGAAGTTTTGGTTGTGATTGTGGCGGCGACCTCCTGTTGACCTTGACATTGTTAACAGACTGTGGCATTATTTATACAGTTGACTGCCATTTTAACAGTAATTTCACTTTGATGGGCCAATACTTTTATTCTGTAATAACTGGGCATTTTAATACATAGTTTTAATTAATGAAATATATTGAATGTTAATGAAATAAAGTTCATTTCTCTATTTGTAATTTATTTATGGTACAAGTGTACTTAGGTTTTTCCGATGAGTTCAATCTTTCTAGGGGAAGGTAAATACAAATAAAAACTTTTATTTCAAAGGAGACAGAAATCAAAAAAGTAGTTTTTCTACCACTTGAAAGTCATAACAGGGTAAATTCTTTCATCTGAAAAATTGTTGTTGTGACCTGTCAGAAAAAAATCAAGATATCTTCTCTGTGAGACCAAACTCTCACTTTTGAACATTGTAAATAATATAATTAACAATAATTATTTTATTGACATGTCCAAACATTGTTCTGTTTTGGTTCATATTTCACTAATTAGTTCAACATTTCCATATGTAATGAATAGTTACAGTCAATAAAATTTTGTACTATAACAAATATTTTACGAAGGACTTGTGTGTTCTTGTTTTTATGGAAACATTCCAGCTGTTTTGAACAATCAAACATCTTACTGGTTAATGAAGATGGAAACTGAAGCCAATACATGCTGCTGAGCAGGTCGAGTTTCACGAAAATTTCTTGTACTAAAAACCAAAAACAAAAAAACACTGGACAAAACACAAATACTGGTGTAAATGTAAACTGTTTAATTGCAAAACAACTGTTATTTCAACATCTTTTCATCATGCTTGTTGGCTCCGATGGAAGAATGCGAGGAATTTTTCTGTGGGAGAAAACCCACGTGGTCAGGCAGGTGACACTGTACCTTTACTGGTGTAAACAAGAGGCCCAGAGGGCCTGTATCTCTCACCTGGATTTCATGAGCCCATAGTAATGCTACCAGGCTAATATGAGCAATATCCATTGCTCGGTTTCAGAGAAGTCGTTTATATCAATATAGCCCAATTGACCACATTTGGCCCCGCCCCTCAGGCCCCCGGGGGGTCAGCCCCATCATTTGTACAATTTTGAATCCCCACCCGACTGATGCTACCAGATAAATATGAGCTCGGTTTCAGAGAAGAAGTCGTTTATATCAATATAGCCCAATTGACAACATTTGGCCACGCCCCTGGGGGGTCAGCCCCATCATTTGTACAATTTTGAATCCCCACACGACAGTGATGCTACCAGATAAATATGAGCAATATCCATAGCTCGATTTCAGAGAAGAAGTCGTTTATATCAATATAGCCCAATTGACCACATTTGGCCCCGCCCCTCAGGCCCCTGGGGGTTCAGCCCCATCATTTGTACAAATTCGAATCACCACCCAACAGTGATGCTACCAGGCAAATATAAGCAATATCCATTGCTCGGTTTTAGAGAAGAAGTCGTTAATATCAATATAGCTATATTGACCCATTTTGGCCCCGCCCCTCAGGCCCCCAGGGGGTCAGCCCCACCATTTGTACAATTTTGAATCCCCACCCCATAGTGATGCTATCAGGCAAATAGGAGCAATATCCTTTGCTTGGTTTGAGAGAAGAAGTCGTTTATTAATAGAGCCAAATTGACCCCTTTTGGCCCCGCCCCTCAGACTCCTGGGGGTCAGCCCAACCATTTGTACAATTTTCAATCCCCACCCCATAGGGATGCTTCTGCCCAAATTTGGTCAAATTCTGATCTGTGGTTATGAAGAAGTCAATTGTTGACGTACGGACGGACGACGGACGCTACGGTATGGCATAAAAATCATTTGGGCAAAATTTCTACACGTAGATGAGACTGAATTTTATCATGTAAAAAATATCCAGACCATTGAAAAAAAAACACCTTCAAATGAACATTTACATATGCAGCCCAGTGTTCCTTAAATCTCTCAATTGAAATGCCAAGGAAAAAGAAGAAAGACAACGCGTTTTAACCAATACATAAGAAATATTAGTCGTTAATTATGCATCTTTGATTTTGTATCTCCTTAAATCACCCTTTGGGGCAACTCAAGTTGGGTTGGGCTTATAACTGGACATTGAAATCGCCCTTGTTAACATATTTAATGAAACTGCAATAGACATGGCTGGGCTAAAAAATATGGTATGTCTGGATAAATACAGTATGTACAGCATAGCATTTAAAATACGGAAAGATTGTGAATATTGTGGAAAATGAATATCGTTATCATTGGAAGATGCCTAAACCAATCTCTATGGTTTTATGTAAAGGATTATTCATTACTCCTGGATTTGGTTTGGTTTATTGTAACAGCTAAGGTCATTTAAGGACTGTCTGACGTGCATGCGACATGTATGCGTGTATGTTCGTGTTAAGTCTACTTGTGATAGTCCAGACTTTTTGTCGACTTATAGTGCTACCTCGCTGAAGCGTGCTGCCGAAGACACCCAGCAGGACACCCCACCCGATTAAATTATACTGACAACACAAATCACTCCTCACAATCCCAAAATGCTGAGCGTTAAGCAGGAATAGCAACTACCGTTTTCAAAGACAGATATGTCTCGGCCAAGGGACAGAACCCAAAGCCTTGCTCACAGGTGCAAATGCTCTAATTAGGCCAAAAGTGAGGCATTGTCAAGGGAGACATGAGAAGAAGAAAGTTGTTACAAAAGAAGAGAAGAGATCAGATACCAAATCTAGTCGCCTCTTACGATCATACAATGGGGGCAGCAGGTACAATTCTCGTGCCCTACCTGCAAAGATTGTCTCGGTATACTAACGGGTAACAATTTACAGAATAAGGTAGAGTTACCAGGGTTTCCTCTGGCCCTGACACCAGACATGACATGGTGTCAGGGCCAGAGGAAACTCGGGTTACAGGTAGAGTAGATATGTAAATTCAGCATCCTGTAACAAAAAATACTCTTTGTTTGGAAACTATACTGTTTCTCCAGCACCGGGTGTATACTACTTACCCTTTCACGGAACTGGGTAGAATCAATAACACTACATGGATTGACACCAGTCGAATAGTTCCCCGTCAGCCTAGTCTGAGAGCGAGAGGTCTCGCGCTGGTATCGAACGTCTAGTTCGAATAATGACCGTCTTGCGTATATCTTATGATAACTTGTCAGTATTTTGATACGCCCATTTTAAAAGACACAACTTGTCTGTAAGCGGCAGTTTTTAACGCTTTTTAGAGGCGCAAATTACTTAAAGAAAATGAAAGAAAATTTTATATCGTGTATAATGATCTTTTTTCCCAATGACATACTTATTTATTTAGACAAGTTAATTGAATATATTTGACAGATGTTTTAAGAGATGCCTGTTGATTGCATTATAGAGCAATGTAACAACACTAGTAAAGGAACTGAATAAGCTAGGCCTAGAAATTTACTTCCCAAGTAATCGGATATACTCAAGTACAAATTTATAGAAGCACGTATCAAAAACATCCTTTATTTCCGCCGAAGTTTCCAAAAAGCCGATTACACTTTTAAACATCAATGGCATTTACACTTGGTCACACGCTGGGGGAGCACATCGTCCCGCCGGGGTCATCTGGTACAGAGGAGGAGGCTAATTACGGTTGATAACAAGGCCACTCAAGCATGTCGGCCAGGAGGGACGAGCACCCGTGGGCGACACACTTCAAAGGAGAGGTAAACAATACACGTCTCTTTGTTCTTTTTTCCCGTTTTCGCCAAGAAAACAACTGGTCGTGGCTCTTGTGTACACACGGACAGCACGCGCCAAGCCTTTGATAACGTCCAACGAAGGTATGACTGCAGGCACATTGCCGCCGTGCTCCGTTCCATTTTTTTACTGAGTTAGATCGGACAAGGGGTTCCTAACTGGAGCATCATTCTATATATATTTTTTTAAACTAAGACCACAGTGATCCAATCGCCATATAAAGTAAATGGAAAAGCCTCTTAAAAAACGGCTTCTAGTGTCGGACACACCGTCCGAGTCAAGAACGTCCGTCTTGAGGTAGCGAACAGGTACATAGAATATTGATGAATGTCTGTGTTTTGTCGCAATTAACATTTTTTTTTTATATATTATTATTTTTTATTACTATTATTATAAAACCGAATTTTGAATGTTTCATAATTAAATTTAAATGTTTATATCACAATAGTAATTACATACGTAATTGATGACAATACATATTGACAAACATACTGGTTAATTTAGACATGCCCCTGTGGTCCAACAATGTATGTAGAGCATGTATATTATTAGTTTGTACTTGATGCAAGCTCCCAAAGAAAACGCCTTTCATTATGATTAAAAACTGAACCTGAACCCTCATGTAAATTTCATATATATTATTATAAACAAAAATTTGTTTTAGAAAGTCCATGTTGGAAAGACTGGCGAGATCGTTATGTGTACAGTCAACCAACGAAATTGACATGAGTAGCAGCAGACGACACCTTTAGGTAAATAACACATCGATACATATAAATACCATATATTACCTTTGTGACTCACCTTGGCGGAACATCAAAGGACTTTTTATCAACTGTAGCGCTCTCGGATCGTTTCATATTAACAGGTAATACGGTTTTCCTATCACAGGCATTAGGTGACGAATCTGTGACGGGATATATGTAAACAGATCAAACCCCGTAGGTAAAAGGTAGTAAGGCTTTGATATAGATTCTGTGTACGTTTTATCTAAACCACGTGAGTTTTTCTTATTTCCTCCAGAACGTTTTGAAACATGAATACATTGTCATACCATATATATTAGTAGATATTTTCATTCACTCCATTAAAACAATGTTTGATGTTATGACAAGGTAAATAGTGTATTTCAGGAAAGCTTTTATCTATTTACAATTTTGTTTCATTTACAAAATCTATCAAGAACATTAGGTATATTTTGTCATATATCAAAAATATAAAAGAAAAAAAGATGAGTGAGAATCTGGGGTTACCTTCTACAGAAGCCCTCAATCTCTGAAGATAAAATGGCAAATGAGAGTTGTTGTTTTTATCACTGTGCACATATTTGATTTTGCAATGAAAAATGCAGTTTGATTATAATGTGACTGACAGAGAAAACTGTCCTACCAGGTGAGGGAATGAGAAAACGATGATCCATATTTTTATCAATTACATGATTACCTGAGGCGACTATTGTGGGAATCCTCAGCAATTGGTTTTGTGTTTGTGACCACAGGGATTTGGCATAAACTCTCAACCCACGTATATAGTATCATTATTGGACTGTGGAAATTTGTGTCAAGACCCTGTGATATTGACCTGTACTTGACATCATGAACACGACAAAAATAAATCGGTTACATTTTGTCATTTTAAACTAAGTCTATTTCCAATTGTATTACCTCACTTTTTTTTTCAAATGAATGACATTGACCTAATTTCTAGGTCACATAGGTCACAGGAGGTATAGTTTGAGCTCTCACAGTCAGGTATGTTGTTGATAAATCTACTGAGACTTCTCACAAGAATTTCCCTCAAAGGCTGCTCTCATCTGAGGCTGTGTTCAGGAAGGTAGATAGCCACTTGTGTAGATTTCCTTTGATGCCATATTGGTCCAGCTTGTAAAGGAGTTTTTGGTGTGCAACTGCAAATGCCTTTGAAAAGTCAGGGCTGATGAGGTCGATTCGTTTCCGTTATAAGATTTCAGAAGATCATCCATTGTGACTGCTAGTTGTGTTTTGCATGAGAATAGGGAAAGAAATGTGACGTTCAAAGGTGTTTATATTGCACTGTTCTAGATTTGTTTACAAATGATGTGCACGATACTGGTCTGTAGCTTTCTGCTGTGTGGAAGTAGAATACATGTAAATTAAATAAAAGATTCTTAAGTTATTGAGCAATAAAACTAGTTTTCTAGGACAAACTTGAAAGTACAAAAAATTAGATTTATAATTCATTAAGTGAATGATAGTCCACATATCTAAATAAGTTACCCATTCTCATAATCATGGCAGTGACACAAATAACTAATGAGTGATACAGGACCATTGGGCCTCTTTATTTAAAATTCCTCAAGGGCCATATCTGTTTACCAAAAGATTTACGATAAATATTATATTTTTTGGTTTACTAAACAGCTTCAGTCTGGAGGATTTGTCGCCATTGGTTACCTGATGGAGGTAGCATGGACTTGGTTTGTGTCAGAGGTAGCATGTGTCGGTCCTCCTAAACTCTACCTGTATACATGGTATATATATTTCATTTTGGGGTTAACCTTGGGTGGAAGTTCTGTTTTCTGTTACATACCGTAATCAATTTGGTGTGAAAAAAATAAACCAAAATTTGAGATAACTTTGAAAGCTACTAAAGTTATTTTTTAATCACTGATAATGCTCAAGCGAGACCCTAATTCACATTACAAATGCTGGAACATCAAAAAAAAAAAATTAAATCTTTGTATTAGATACAAACTTTCCAAGCTGTAATGTACATACTATAGTATAAGCTCAACATCAAAGTGCAGAAATGTTGATATGGAGATACTTTTTAATCAAAGCTTTTTTTATAATGTAGAATATCAATTGATAAACTGGGTTTTAATCTCCGCTATAAAAGTCAATTCATTGTAAGTTACAAGGATGAAAAATCAGTAAAATCATGAGTTGATGACAGAAAAGCGATTCATGTATTTGAAGGCAGAATGACAACAACATTCAACAAGGACAAAGGTATCGCACACAAAAACACTGAAATCTAATCTCTCTGCCTTTGTGCAAATTTTCCTTTCATTACTAAATTGACACTAGAGAAGTAAAGAGTTGAAATGAAACTAATAGGTCTTTAATATCAGAGGTGAATTAGACCTGTACTCTGTTGATAAGATGTTACACAGAATAAATGGATTGTTTTTCTCTTAACCAAAGTGTGTATTCTCTTGACGGACCACTGATACTGACACTTGCAAATTTGAACAAAGGCAGTCGGTTAATTCTACACAGCAGTCCTGTTGTTATCAAAGTTGGTGTCAATTATTCATTTTCTGGATATGTCTCAAATGACTAATCTACTGGAGACATAAAATCATAATATTTCTAATGTATCAGAGACTGAAGAATGATTGTCAAGTCCCTGTGGTTTTTATAAAGAGTTTTTTTAAAATCATTTGTGATCTGTACCTAGACCACAAACTTTGATTCACTGTATCCAATCCTGCTGTCAAATTTATCTAAAGTAATTGTCCTGTTACTATACTGTGAGTCCAGTCCCTGTGATTTGTAACCAGACAGATTTTCAAGTCCCAGTGATCATATGTGACCCAACTGATTACTTATCATGTCCCTGAGACGTACTAATTTTCAATTCCTTGTGATATATGCCAAGACGATTGTCAAGTCCCTGTGACCTTCACATAGCTTGACAGTCAAGTGCCTGTACCTTAAACAGATGTTAACCTCAACAGATTTTCAGATCCCTGAGATATGTAAATTTGTAATAGGAAAGAGTAATGAAAAATACTCTGCCTGTGCCTCAGGCTTCTAACTAGCAACCTCCAAATTGCTAGGCAAACATCCAACCAGAAGTCTAAAGGGAAATTCCCACTAGCCAGAGCTAGTAGGTGACCTCATACTCTCCACTTTTACACAAATATAGATACTGTATAGATAGATTGTTATACCTCTGTCAGGATAGAATGATAGTCATGTCTGTGTGTCATGTACCATTGTCAAGTTCCTGTGACCTGACTGATTATTCATGCCCCTCTGATCAGAACCTAGATAATTTTAAGTCCCTGTAATAATTACCCAGATGGTTGTCAAGTCCCACTGTCTTTTACCTAGACTGATTGTCATGTCCCTGTGATCTGTCCCTGTCCTAGACTGATTGTCATGTCCCTGTGACCTGTCCCTGTCCTAGACTGAGTGTCATGTCTCTGTGATCTGTCCCTGTCCTAGACTGATTGTCATGTCTCTGTGATCTGTCCCTGTCCTAGACTGATTGTCATGTCCCTGTGATCTGTACATGTCCTAGACTGATTGTCATGTCCCTGTGACCTGCCCCTGTCCTAGACTGATTGTCATGTCCCTGTGATCTGTACCTGTCCTAGACTGATTGTCATGTCTCTGTGATCTGTCCCTGTCCTAGACTGATTGTCATGTCACTGTGACCTGTCCCTGTCCTAGACTGATTGTCATGTCCCTGTGACCTGTCCCTGTCCTAGACTGATTGTCATATCCCTGTGATCTGTCCCTGTCCTATACTGATTGTCATGTCCCTGTGACCTGTCCCTGTCCTAGACTGATTGTCATGTCCCTGTGATCTGTCCCTGTCCTATACTGATTGTCATGTCCCTGTGATCTGTCCCTGTCCTATACTGATTGTCATGTCTCTGTGATCTGTCCCTGTCCTAGACTGATTGTCACGCCCCTGTGATCTGTACCTGTCCTAGACTGATTGTCATGTCCCTGTGATCTGTCCCTGTCCTAGACTGATTGTCATGTCCCTGTGATCTGTACCTGTCCTAGACTGATTGTCATGTCTCTGTGATCTGTCCCTGTCCTAGACTGATTGTCATGTCACTGTGACCTGTCCCTGTCCTAGACTGATTGTCATGTCCCTGTGACCTGTCCCTGTCCTAGACTGATTGTCATATCCCTGTGATCTGTCCCTGTCCTATACTGATTGTCATGTCCCTGTGACCTGTCCCTGTCCTAGACTGATTGTCATGTCCCTGTGATCTGTCCCTGTCCTATACTGATTGTCATGTCCCTGTGATCTGTCCCTGTCCTATACTGATTGTCATGTCTCTGTGATCTGTCCCTGTCCTTGACTGATTGTCACGCCCCTGTGATCTGTACCTGTCCTAGACTGATTGTCATGTCCCTGTGATCTGTCCCTGTCCTAGACTGATTGTCATGTCCTTGTGATCTGTCCCTGTCCTAGACTGATTGTCATGTACCTGTGACCTGTCCCTGTCCTAGACTGATTGTCATGTCCCTGTGATCTGTCCCTGTCCTAGACTGATTGTCACGCCCCTGTGATCTGTCCCTGTCCTAGACTGATTGTCATTTCCCTGTGATTTTTACCTGTCCTAGACTGATTGTCATGTCCCTGTCCCTGTCCTAGACTGATTGTCATGTCCCTGTGTTCTGTACCTGTCCTAGACTGATTGTCATGCCCCTGTGATCTGTCCCTGTCCTAGACTGATTGTCACGCCCCTGTGATCTGTACCTGTCCTAGACTGATTGTCATGTCCCTGTGATCTGTCCCTGTCCTAGACTGATTGTCATGCCCCTGTGATCTGTCCCTGTCCTAGACTGATTGTCACGCCCCTGTGATCTGTACCTGTCCTAGACTGATTGTCATGTCCCTGTGATCTGTCCCTGTCCTAGACTGATTCTCATGTCCCTGTGATCTGTCCCTGTCCTAGACTGATTCTCATGTCCTGTGACCTGACTTAGACTAATTGCCATATCCCTATGTCTAGACTAATTGTCATGTCTCTGTGTCTAGAATGAATGCCACATCCCTGTTTTTAAGTATTTAGACTGATTGCCACATCCCTGTGTCCTGTATCGTCTAGACTAATTGTCACATCCCTGTGTCCTGTATTGTCTAGACTAATTGTCACATCCCTGTGTCCTGTATCGTCTAGACTAATTGTCACATCCCTGTGTCCTTTATTTAGACTGATTGTCACATCCCTGTGTCCTTTATCTATACTAATTGTCACATCCCTGTGTCCTTTATCTATACTGATTGTCACATCCCTGTGTCCTTTATCTAGACTGATTGTCACATCCCTGTGTCCTGTATCTAAACTAATTGTCACATCCCTGTGTCCTGTATCGTCTAGACTATTTGTCACATCCCTGTGTCCTGTATCTAGACTGATTGTCACATCCCTGTGTCCTTTATCTATACTTATTGTCACATCCCTGTGTCCTGTATCGTCTAGACTAATTGTCACATCCCTGTGTCCTGTATCTAGACTGATTGTCACATCCCTGTGTCCTTTATCTATACTAATTGTCACATCCCTGTGTCCTTTATCTATACTAATTGTCACATCCCTGTGTCCTGTATCGTCTAGACTAATTGTCACATCCCTGTGTCCTGTATCGTCTAGACTAATTGTCACATCCCTGTGTCCTGTATCGTCTAGACTAATTGTCACATCCCTGTGTCCTGTATCGTCTAGACTAATTGTCACATCCCTGTGTCCTGTATCTAGACTTATTGTCACATCCCTGTGTTCTGTATCGTCTAGACTAATTGTCACATCCCTGTGTCCTTTATTTAGACTGATTGTCACATCCCTGTGTCCTGTATCTATACTGATTGTCACATCCCTGTGTCCTGTATCTAGACTGATTGTCACATCCCTGTGTCCTTTATCTAGACTAATTGTCACATCCCTGTGTCCTGTATCTAAACTAATTGTCACATCCCTGTGTCTTGTATCGTCTATACTAATTGTCACATCCCTGTGTCCTGTATCTAGACTGATTGTCACATCCCTGTGTCCTTTATCTGTACTAATTGTCACATCCCTGTGTCCTGTATCTAGACTAATTGTCACATCCCTGTGTCCTTTATCTATACTAATTGTCACATCCCTGTGTCCTTTATCTATACTAATTGTCACATCCCTGTGTCCTGTATCGTCTAGACTAATTGTCACATCCCTGTGTCCTGTATCGTCTAGACTAATTGTCACATCCCTGTGTCCTGTATCGTCTAGACTAATTGTCACATCCCTGTGTCCTGTATCGTCTAGACTAATTGTCACATCCCTGTGTCCTGTATCGTCTAGACTAATTGTCACTTCCCTGTGTCCTGTATCTAGACTAATTGTCACATCCCTGTATCCTGTATCTAGACTAATTGTCACATCCATGTGTCCTTTATTGAGACTGATTGTCACATCCCTGTGTCCTTTATTTAGACTGATTGTCACATCCCTGTGTCCTGTATCTAGACTAATTGTCACATCCCTGTGTCCTTTATCTATACTAATTGTCACATCTCTGTGTCCTGTATCGTCTAGACTAATTGTCACATCCCTGTGTCCTTTATCTATACTAATTGTCACATCCCTGTGTCCTTTATCTATACTGATTGTCACATCCCTGTGTCCTTTATCTATACTAATTGCCACATCCCTGTGTCCTTTATCTATACTGATTGTCACATCCCTGTGTCCTTTATCTAGACTAATTGTCACATCCCTGTGTCCTGTATCGTCTAGACTAATTGTCACATCCCTGTGTCCTTTATTTAGACTGATTGTCACATCCCTGTGTCCTTTATCTATACTAATTGTCACATCCCTGTGTCCTTTATCTATACTGATTGTCACATCCCTGTGTCCTTTATCTAGACTAATTGTCACATCCCTGTGTCCTGTATCTAAACTAATTGTCACATCCCTGTGTCCTGTATCGTCTAGACTATTTGTCACATCCCTGTGTCCTGTATCTAGACTGATTGTCACATCCCTGTGTCCTTTATCTATACTGATTGTCACATCCCTGTGTCCTGTATCGTCGAGACTAATTGTCACATCCCTGTGTCCTGTATCTAGACTGATTGTCACATCCCTGTGTCCTTTATCTATACTAATTGTCACATCCCTGTGTCCTTTATCTATACTAATTGTCACATCCCTGTGTCCTGTATCGTCTAGACTAATTGTCACATCCCTGTGTCCTGTATCGTCTAGACTAATTGTCACATCCCTGTGTCCTGTATCGTCTAGACTAATTGTCACATCCCTGTGTCCTGTATCGTCTAGACTAATTGTCACATCCCTGTGTCCTGTATCGTCTAGACTAATTGTCACATCCCTGTGTCCTGTATCTAGACTTATTGTCACATCCCTGTGTTCTGTATCGTCTAGACTAATTGTCACATCCCTGTGTCCTTTATTTAGACTGATTGTCACATCCCTGTGTCCTGTATCTATACTGATTGTCACATCCCTGTGTCCTGTATCTAGACTGATTGTCACATCCCTGTGTCCTTTATCTAGACTAATTGTCACATCCCTGTGTCCTGTATCTAAACTAATTGTCACATCCCTGTGTCTTGTATCGTCTATACTAATTGTCACATCCCTGTGTCCTGTATCTAGACTGATTGTCACATCCCTGTGTCCTTTATCTGTACTAATTGTCACATCCCTGTGTCCTGTATCTAGACTAATTGTCACATCCCTGTGTCCTTTATCTATACTAATTGTCACATCCCTGTGTCCTTTATCTATACTAATTGTCACATCCCTGTGTCCTGTATCGTCTAGACTAATTGTCACATCCCTGTGTCCTGTATCGTCTAGACTAATTGTCACATCCCTGTGTCCTGTATCGTCTAGACTAATTGTCACATCCCTGTGTCCTGTATCGTCTAGACTAATTGTCACATCCCTGTGTCCTGTATCGTCTAGACTAATTGTCACTTCCCTGTGTCCTGTATCTAGACTAATTGTCACATCCCTGTATCCTGTATCTAGACTAATTGTCACATCCATGTGTCCTTTATTGAGACTGATTGTCACATCCCTGTGTCCTTTATCTATACTAATTGTCACATCCCTGTGTCCTGTATCTAGACTAATTGTCACATCCCTGTGTCCTTTATCTATACTAATTGTCACATCTCTGTGTCCTGTATCGTCTAGACTAATTGTCACATCCCTGTGTCCTTTATCTATACTAATTGTCACATCCCTGTGTCCTTTATCTATACTGATTGTCACATCCCTGTGTCCTTTATCTATACTAATTGCCACATCCCTGTGTCCTGTATCTTGACTGATTGTCATATCCCTGTGTCCTTTATCTATACTAATTGTCACATCCCTGTGTCCTTTATCTATACTAATTGTCACATCCCTGTGTCCTGTATCGTCTAGACTAATTGTCACATCCCTGTGTCCTGTATCGTCTAGACTAATTGTCACATCCCTGTGTCCTGTATCGTCTAGACTAATTGTCACATCCCTGTGTCCTGTATCTATACTAATTGTCACATCCCTGTGTCCTGTATCTATACTAATTGTCACATCCCTGTGTCCTGTATCTATACTAATTGTCACATCCCTGTGTCTTGTATCTAGACTAATTGTCACATCCCTGTGTCCTGTATCTAGACTGATTGTCACATCCCTGTGTCCTGTATCTATACTAATTGTCACATCCCTGTGTCCTGTATCTTGACTGATTGTCATATCCCTGTGTCCTTTATCTATACTAATTGTCACATCCCTGTGTCCTGTATCATCTAGACTAATTGTCACATCCCTGTGTCCTGTATCGTCTAGACTAATTGTCACATCCCTGTGTCCTGTATCGTCTAGACTAATTGTCACATCCCTGTGTCCTTTATCTATACTAATTGTCACATCCCTGTGTCCTTTATCTATACTAATTGTCACATCCCTGTGTCCTGTATCATCTAGACTAATTGTCACATCCCTGTGTCCTGTATCGTCTAGACTAATTGTCACATCCCTGTGTCCTGTATCGTCTAGACAATTGTCACATTCCTGTGTCCTGTATCTATACTAATTGTCACATCCCTGTGTCCTGTATCTAGACTGATTGTCACATCCCTGTGTCCTGTATCTATACTAATTGTCACATCCCTGTGTCCTGTATCTTGACTGATTGTCACATCCCTGTGTCCTTTATCTATACTAATTGTCACATCCCTGTGTCCTGTATCATCTAGATTAATTGTCACATCCCTGTGTCCTTTATCTATACTAATTGTCACATCCCTGTGTCCTGTATCTAGACTGATTGTCACATCCCTGTGTCCTTTATCTATACTAATTGTCACATCCCTGTGTCCTGTATCATCTAGACTAATTGTCACATCCCTGTGTCCTGTATCGTCTAGACTAATTGTCACATCCCTGTGTCCTGTATCGTCTAGACTAATTGTCACATCCCTGTGTCCTTTATCTATACTAATTGTCACATCCCTGTGTCCTGTATCTAGACTAATTGTCACATCCCTGTGTCCTTTATCTATACTAATTGTCACATCCCTGTGTCCTGTATCTATACTAATTGTCACATCCCTGTGTCCTGTATTGTCTAGACTAATTGTCACATCCCTGTGTCCTGTATCGTCTAGACTAATTGTCACATCCCTGTGTCCTTTATTTAGACTGATTGTCACATCCCTGTGTCCTTTATCTATACTAATTGTCACATCCCTGTGTCCTTTATCTATACTGATTGTCACATCCCTGTGTCCTTTATCTAGACTGATTGTCACATCCCTGTGTCCTGTATCTAAACTAATTGTCACATCCCTGTGTCCTGTATCGTCTAGACTATTTGTCACATCCCTGTGTCCTGTATCTAGACTGATTGTCACATCCCTGTGTCCTTTATCTATACTTATTGTCACATCCCTGTGTCCTGTATCGTCTAGACTAATTGTCACATCCCTGTGTCCTGTATCTAGACTGATTGTCACATCCCTGTGTCCTTTATCTATACTAATTGTCACATCCCTGTGTCCTTTATCTATACTAATTGTCACATCCCTGTGTCCTGTATCGTCTAGACTAATTGTCACATCCCTGTGTCCTGTATCGTCTAGACTAATTGTCACATCCCTGTGTCCTGTATCGTCTAGACTAATTGTCACATCCCTGTGTCCTGTATCGTCTAGACTAATTGTCACATCCCTGTGTCCTGTATCTAGACTTATTGTCACATCCCTGTGTTCTGTATCGTCTAGACTAATTGTCACATCCCTGTGTCCTTTATTTAGACTGATTGTCACATCCCTGTGTCCTGTATCTATACTGATTGTCACATCCCTGTGTCCTGTATCTAGACTGATTGTCACATCCCTGTGTCCTTTATCTAGACTAATTGTCACATCCCTGTGTCCTGTATCTAAACTAATTGTCACATCCCTGTGTCTTGTATCGTCTATACTAATTGTCACATCCCTGTGTCCTGTATCTAGACTGATTGTCACATCCCTGTGTCCTTTATCTGTACTAATTGTCACATCCCTGTGTCCTGTATCTAGACTAATTGTCACATCCCTGTGTCCTTTATCTATACTAATTGTCACATCCCTGTGTCCTTTATCTATACTAATTGTCACATCCCTGTGTCCTGTATCGTCTAGACTAATTGTCACATCCCTGTGTCCTGTATCGTCTAGACTAATTGTCACATCCCTGTGTCCTGTATCGTCTAGACTAATTGTCACATCCCTGTGTCCTGTATCGTCTAGACTAATTGTCACATCCCTGTGTCCTGTATCGTCTAGACTAATTGTCACTTCCCTGTGTCCTGTATCTAGACTAATTGTCACATCCCTGTATCCTGTATCTAGACTAATTGTCACATCCATGTGTCCTTTATTGAGACTGATTGTCACATCCCTGTGTCCTTTATTTAGACTGATTGTCACATCCCTGTGTCCTGTATCTAGACTAATTGTCACATCCCTGTGTCCTTTATCTATACTAATTGTCACATCTCTGTGTCCTGTATCGTCTAGACTAATTGTCACATCCCTGTGTCCTTTATCTATACTAATTGTCACATCCCTGTGTCCTTTATCTATACTGATTGTCACATCCCTGTGTCCTTTATCTATACTAATTGCCACATCCCTGTGTCCTTTATCTATACTGATTGTCACATCCCTGTGTCCTTTATCTAGACTAATTGTCACATCCCTGTGTCCTGTATCGTCTAGACTAATTGTCACATCCCTGTGTCCTTTATTTAGACTGATTGTCACATCCCTGTGTCCTTTATCTATACTAATTGTCACATCCCTGTGTCCTTTATCTATACTGATTGTCACATCCCTGTGTCCTTTATCTAGACTAATTGTCACATCCCTGTGTCCTGTATCTAAACTAATTGTCACATCCCTGTGTCCTGTATCGTCTAGACTATTTGTCACATCCCTGTGTCCTGTATCTAGACTGATTGTCACATCCCTGTGTCCTTTATCTATACTGATTGTCACATCCCTGTGTCCTGTATCGTCGAGACTAATTGTCACATCCCTGTGTCCTGTATCTAGACTGATTGTCACATCCCTGTGTCCTTTATCTATACTAATTGTCACATCCCTGTGTCCTTTATCTATACTAATTGTCACATCCCTGTGTCCTGTATCGTCTAGACTAATTGTCACATCCCTGTGTCCTGTATCGTCTAGACTAATTGTCACATCCCTGTGTCCTGTATCGTCTAGACTAATTGTCACATCCCTGTGTCCTGTATCGTCTAGACTAATTGTCACATCCCTGTGTCCTGTATCGTCTAGACTAATTGTCACATCCCTGTGTCCTGTATCTAGACTTATTGTCACATCCCTGTGTTCTGTATCGTCTAGACTAATTGTCACATCCCTGTGTCCTTTATTTAGACTGATTGTCACATCCCTGTGTCCTGTATCTATACTGATTGTCACATCCCTGTGTCCTGTATCTAGACTGATTGTCACATCCCTGTGTCCTTTATCTAGACTAATTGTCACATCCCTGTGTCCTGTATCTAAACTAATTGTCACATCCCTGTGTCTTGTATCGTCTATACTAATTGTCACATCCCTGTGTCCTGTATCTAGACTGATTGTCACATCCCTGTGTCCTTTATCTGTACTAATTGTCACATCCCTGTGTCCTGTATCTAGACTAATTGTCACATCCCTGTGTCCTTTATCTATACTAATTGTCACATCCCTGTGTCCTTTATCTATACTAATTGTCACATCCCTGTGTCCTGTATCGTCTAGACTAATTGTCACATCCCTGTGTCCTGTATCTAGACTAATTGTCACATCCCTGTGTCCTTTATCTATACTAATTGTCACATCTCTGTGTCCTGTATCGTCTAGACTAATTGTCACATCCCTGTGTCCTTTATCTATACTAATTGTCACATCCCTGTGTCCTTTATCTATACTGATTGTCACATCCCTGTGTCCTTTATCTATACTAATTGCCACATCCCTGTGTCCTGTATCTTGACTGATTGTCATATCCCTGTGTCCTTTATCTATACTAATTGTCACATCCCTGTGTCCTTTATCTATACTAATTGTCACATCCCTGTGTCCTGTATCGTCTAGACTAATTGTCACATCCCTGTGTCCTGTATCGTCTAGACTAATTGTCACATCCCTGTGTCCTGTATCGTCTAGACTAATTGTCACATCCCTGTGTCCTGTATCTATACTAATTGTCACATCCCTGTGTCCTGTATCTATACTAATTGTCACATCCCTGTGTCCTGTATCTATACTAATTGTCACATCCCTGTGTCTTGTATCTAGACTAATTGTCACATCCCTGTGTCCTGTATCTAGACTGATTGTCACATCCCTGTGTCCTGTATCTATACTAATTGTCACATCCCTGTGTCCTGTATCTTGACTGATTGTCATATCCCTGTGTCCTTTATCTATACTAATTGTCACATCCCTGTGTCCTGTATCATCTAGACTAATTGTCACATCCCTGTGTCCTGTATCGTCTAGACTAATTGTCACATCCCTGTGTCCTGTATCGTCTAGACTAATTGTCACATCCCTGTGTCCTTTATCTATACTAATTGTCACATCCCTGTGTCCTTTATCTATACTAATTGTCACATCCCTGTGTCCTGTATCATCTAGACTAATTGTCACATCCCTGTGTCCTGTATCGTCTAGACTAATTGTCACATCCCTGTGTCCTGTATCGTCTAGACAATTGTCACATTCCTGTGTCCTGTATCTATACTAATTGTCACATCCCTGTGTCCTGTATCTAGACTGATTGTCACATCCCTGTGTCCTGTATCTATACTAATTGTCACATCCCTGTGTCCTGTATCTTGACTGATTGTCACATCCCTGTGTCCTTTATCTATACTAATTGTCACATCCCTGTGTCCTGTATCATCTAGATTAATTGTCACATCCCTGTGTCCTTTATCTATACTAATTGTCACATCCCTGTGTCCTGTATCTAGACTGATTGTCACATCCCTGTGTCCTTTATCTATACTAATTGTCACATCCCTGTGTCCTGTATCATCTAGACTAATTGTCACATCCCTGTGTCCTGTATCGTCTAGACTAATTGTCACATCCCTGTGTCCTGTATCGTCTAGACTAATTGTCACATCCCTGTGTCCTTTATCTATACTAATTGTCACATCCCTGTGTCCTGTATCTAGACTAATTGTCACATCCCTGTGTCCTTTATCTATACTAATTGTCACATCCCTGTGTCCTGTATCTATACTAATTGTCACATCCCTGTGTCCTGTATCGTCTAGACTAATTGTCACATCCCTGTGTCCTGTATCTAGACTGATTGTCATATCCCTGTGTCCTTTATCTATACTAATTGTCACATCCCTGTGTCCTGTATCGTCTAGACTAATTGTCACATCCCTGTGTCCTTTATCTATACTAATTGTCACATCCCTGTGTCCTGTATCTAGACTAATTGTCACATCCCTGTGTTCTGTATCTATACTAATTGTCACATCCCTGTGTCCTGTATCTATACTAATTGTCACATCCCTGTGTCCTTTATCTATACTAATTGTCACATCCCTGTGTCCTGTATCATCTAGATTAATTGTGACATCCCTGTGTCCTTTATCTATACTAATTGTCACATCCCTGTGTCCTTTATCTATACTAATTGTCACATCCCTGTGTTCTGTATCTAGACTGATTGTCCCTGTGATCTGTATCAGGGCAGGTAATGGTACATTAGTTTGGCCTCACATGAAGTTTGCAGGGTTAAACAAGCACGTGACCTGTGCCCCGCAGGATTACAATAGAATCAATTGTATACCTATTATACAGGATAAAGATATATTGATAGGATCTTAAAGAGAGCTACCACTTCTCAATCACAATCGTAATTGTTCTTTAATGCTAATACTTATAATACAGTCATTATATATTGTCTATTGTTACGACATCACATTTCAAAGATTATCTATCATCTTGAAGTTTTTTCATCTGAATGATTGAGATAAACATTAACAAATTCTAAAGCATTGTTATTTACATAAATCACAAGAAATACATTTTTGAAATGTATTTCAAATAAAAATCAAAGAAATCCTTCAAACAATACAAAGAGATTAGAAATATAGTCCATTGAAAAAAAAAAATTAATATTGGTCTTCATCAAAGACAACAAGCACACCTGTATGACTTAATGTGTATGCACTTCACACCTGTATAAATGAATATTGATTATCCCCCTCCTATATCGACACACCTGTGTTTTACAGAAGTTATCACACCTAACGAGCTACCTGTCCATGAATTAATTGGGGCCAGGTGAGTATATCAGGCATCTTTGCTAAGTAGGTCAGTTGTAATTAGACAAGATCAAAGAGCTATAATTTGTACACTGAGTTGGTTAGGGAGAATCTTCTCATCTGATGTCATAACAGTTTAAAATAAAATTCATCCTACTTTGTAGTCCAATGCTCTTTATTCCCCTGTGCCGAAGACAATGAAGGTTCATCAATCTTAAGGCGGTTCTAAGAATTTCAAAAGCATTGAGGTATCTTTTTCACAGCTCTCTCACTCGCTAGGGATTCTGATTATTAAAAACAATGTTAAACATGTCCTCAAGTACAACGACCAAAGACATGGCCTCCTAAGAAACAGTCTCAAACCAGGCTACACCTAAGTCATCGAGTGCATGAATGCATTCCAGTACATTCTATTTGATGTATCTGTTAAAATGTTTAGTCATAAACATCCACTTCAAGATAAATAGGTTCTCATGGGGATTTCTAAGTTTCTTAATAATGAAGATTGACTTTCACCTGGAGGATTCTTTTAAAAGCATACGAGTGAAACCTGCTATAAAGGCCACAGGTATAATGAAAACCTGTAAATACAAATTTATTGTACTAGAACCCCTGTATAAAGACTACCTGTCTATAAAGGTCACCTGTCTATAGATCTGTCTTTAAAGACTACCTATCTATAGAAGCCACCTTTATATTTTTTAGTTTTAGCTAAGGAAGCTGTGTTTTGTCACTGCAGTATCATTAATGGAAGCGTATTCCCGTTTATTTGACAAAAGTATAAAGTGTTTATTTGAAACTGCATCTGAACTTTCTTTTCACCAATCAAATACCACAATTGTAAAATAAATAAGAATGTTAAAACAAGAATAATATATATTACTGAAATTCCAGTTTTGAAAATGCAACAAAATTAAACTGTTGTTCCAAAATGATTCGTGCAATATGTTAAGTGAATTTTGAAATTATACACAAAAGATAATGCAAAACGCCTTTCAATGATGGTGTCAAAAACATTTTTTTAAATACAATTTTTTTTGCATATATGTAGTCTTTATAGCAGTAATAAAAAATACACTCCTTTAAGAAAATTATCATGATTTGAATGCCAGTCCAAAAATTGGGGTAAAGTACCTATGGGGTGTCCCTGTGTATTCTGATCTTTACGTTATTATTTTACATGGCCATAATGACAACAAAAGCCCATGTGTTCAGAGATCTAATACGATACATAACACTGTATATACCTGCACCAAGTGACATCAATAATTCAGCTGACAATCATTTAAATCATATTGAAATTCCAGAATGACTAATTGCTTTTAGGACTTCTGAATATTGATGAATTAAATTATTTTGTTTTTTTACAAAATCAACAACAATATACACTGATATCTCATTTCCTTTCATCATAATCTACAAAAGGATAAAAAGCTTCCGCGACAAAGCATGCTGTTTAGAATTCAATAAATAAGCGCTATCATCAACACTGAGTTATCTTTGTAGGGCCTGATTAGCAGATAGGAAAACACTTGAAATTTTAAAATCAAAAGAAAAATTTATAAGATAAAATTGTCATTTCTTTTTATGCTATCATTATAAAGGAAATTCTGATAAACCTGCTCAACCTATTCACTGCTTCAAAAGGATTCACCTGAAGAACAACCACTCTATATGGCCACTCAGTTTAAAGTAGACACAAATTTGGTGATTCCATTAATTTAGATTTTTTTTTTGATGTCTTTCATATTTAAAAAAAAATAAATACCAGTATATATTATAATGAAAAGAAAATTAGAAAACGCAGGCTGTTTTTCTGTTACAGGTCAGCTATCTACATTATCTACATAAAATAATTTTCCTGTCAATCAATATTTATTGCAGTCATAGAAATACAGTTACAGATTTCAGGACATTTTTTGGGGAAATCATTCATGAAATAATTCCTGGTTAAGGTACTTCTTAGGCTGAGTATCCCACCACTTCAGGCCCCGATGTTGTTAAAAAGGTGATTAAGTTAATCATAATTTATCAACAATTTCAAAATTCTGAAAAAATTATTTCTGGTTAGACTAAATTGACAAAATTTTATGACATTATAACAATCTTCAATCTTTCTCAGGAATTTATGTATTCTCCTCTCAATTATGATAAAGACAATTAGAAATTGTTGATACTTTTAGGGAGTACAAATGATTTTTTTTAATTATTTCCAGTAATGTGTCAGAAAAATCATTCAGACTGGTAGGTAGGGGAATGGATAGAGGCCCAGAAGTGGACTCATGCTGTTAACATATACAGTATGTAACTCTTTGCTAAGTAACAGAAACAGAATTAAGCAGTATCTAGAACATGGAGAAGATAAACAGCATGGCTGGTTCAGTGCAGCATGAAATATAGTGTCCCATGGTGTAAAAAAGGCACTATTATTGTCTATTCTTTCCATATGAAGCTAGTAAATTTAGCAATAAATTAAAAGTAAGAACTTAATAGCAAGCTAAACAAATTTAAGCTCTTCTTAACTAGAGGTACAAAGCACACTCAGGCTATCTACCTTAAACACTTTCTGTTCAGTATACCCAAATCTAATATAAACTGCACTTGGTTTTGCCCAAATGATGTGAATTAACTTCTTTGTAAAACAACTACCCTTCAAATGGAATCTGACCCTCATTTAAATGAGAATAACAAATGCAGTCTTCATATGTTCATGGAACAATCAATACACATACGTATAGTTCTGCCAGCTCTTCAAGACAAAAATCCTCATGTGAACACACCCGTATATGGTTCATTAGGTCTACTGTTGCTCCTCAGGTGTAACACAATTTATTATCAAGGTTCAGGCGCAGATCCAGGATTTTTGAAAGGGGGGGTAATTTAGTGATAATATGAGCGCCATAGGCGCGAGCCGATTTATTTTTGGCGAGGGGTCTGGGGGTCGCCCCCAGCGGGGGTCCAGGGCAGTGCCCTGGTAGGGGGTTCCAGGGGGGGCAAAGCCCCTCGGCGGAAAATAAATCAAACAAATTTGCAATCATTCGGGAACGTTTTCTAGAGAGTAAGTTGCACGAATTCATCGATGCATTCAAAGTTATATCTGACGTGACTTTCATGTGCGAGAATAATATCGAAAGTTTGTAACTTGCTCGTGTAGAGAAAGTTATTGACTTTTCGTTAATACAGCATATTTAAAGTGTCAACATGGACTAAAACAAAAATAAAACTTTTAAAACATTGTTTTTTGCTAACGGATCAGAAATCGGAGATTGCAGTGTGTTTCGCATGCGTTATATATATAAGCTTCAACTTTCGGCTATATTATTTTTCGATTTGATTAAAACATTATATATAAATTTGAATTTCCTGTCGTAGTTGTACCGAGAGAAATATATATAATATATGTACAATTCGTATCCATGTATGTAAATACATTGCGATCCAGGTATTCATATCATCTTATAGACGACTTCCACAATGATCATGTCAGGGTATCGGGCCGACCATCACTGCGCCATTGAAACGTTCTTTTTTAAGAACGCCGATGTGGCGCAGCGGTATAAGCTGCAGGTATTTCTGGCTAGGCGATTGGGTGCCGTAGATCGTGAGTTCGAGGCCCGGTCAGGGCACAAGTCAAAAAGTTGTCTTCCGTCGTCATTTGTGTTGCTAAGTTATATATTATTTGCATCAATATATTCAAAAGGATTGGGCAAAGGCTTTCAAACTTATATGAAGCCATTTCCCAATTATATACCTGGTATATGTTTTTAGATCTACCGACAAATGACAATCACAACATGGGATCATCGCGAGCACACATTAGAGAAAATTAATCTTATTACTTTCTGTGAAATTAAGATATGAACAGCATCCATTTTCAATTTGTTTTCTTGTTTAGGCAGCCACAGAGATATCCTCAAGAAATATGACAAAACCATGTTTCCCAGGCGCAGATCCAGGATTTTCAAAGGGGTCCAGTAATTTAATGATAATGTGAGCCAAATTTTTTTGGGGGTCTGCGAGGGTCTGGGGCCGCCCAGGCACCCAGGACCTCCCCCCCCCCCCCCCCCTTTTTTCGGAAGAAATTTTTTTGTAAAAAATGCCTTGGCGGCCCCCAGACCCCTCGCAGACCCCCAAAAAAATTGGGCCCCCCAGGAACACCCCCCCCCCCCCCAGATCCGCTAGTGAGGTTAAAGGTCAATTGTCAAATAAAGGTCACAGTGACCTACAAAAATGTGACATTGTCATTAAAGAGGGGATGGTTGGGTGGCACCGTGTTTACACACTCGTCTTTAACCTAGGTGACTAGGGTTCAATCCCCTGTTTGGATGTGAAAAGGTATAGGATCACCTGCCTGACCAGGGGGGTTTTCCCTGGGTAGTCCAATTTTCTCCCACTGTAGGGACCCTTATATGATTCCATCCCGGCAAAGAAGAGTGATTGATATATATATATATATACATGTATATTTCTCTCGGTACAACTACGACAGGAAATTCAAATCTATATCTTCGGATCACAAACACATAGTGTATATGATACATTGTGCTAATAAATAGATATATAACTTAGCAACACAAATGACGAAGGAAGACAACTTTTTGACTCGTGCCCTGACCGGGCCTCAAACTCTAGCAATTCAATATGTATCTACATGTTTATAGACACTGTTTATGTATATAATTTATTGTTAAGAAAACTGTTTCAAGGACAGTTTTGGTTGAAAGTTTAAATATAGTTCACAGCAACCTAAGATGCATGACAAGAAATGTACATGTATTTCAATACAAACTTTGGTCATTCCTGGTGATGTAAAATAGGGGCTATGACTGGAATATAAAGGTCTGATGGGACAGAGAGAAAAATGAGCAGAGTGCAATTTAACTAAATGTAGTGGAACTGGACTGGTCTGGTCAGAATTCCGATGGTCAAGTATGATGGTTGGAGCATCCATCTAGAGTTCGGAGGTGCAGGGTTTGAGCCCTTGTCTGGGCGTTGCAGTTTCCTCTCCTGTTATAACTGGCATCTAACTTAAATACCACAGAAGGTGGCATGGGGTTTCGTGTATGTCTCAAAGACCTCGTTGAATGAGAGAGGAGTGTTGTAGATTTGGACTGGGCCTAGGCGTAATGGAAATGGCCAGGTAGCTCAAATGGTTGAGTGTCCATCTATAAGTTAGAGGTTCTGGGTTGAAGACCAAGTGTCTGGTTGTTGCATTTTCTCTCTCCTTTTAAACCAAGTAATAGTTGGGACAAATAAGTGCATCCAGGATACTGTTAGGGGTGGACAGTATAACCATTACATTTCTGTGATTCACCGACCTTCTGCCCTTTTAATCCAACCCCTCTTTTAGCGCAAATAAGGGAAGAAAATCAAAAGTTTCCTGTCAGGCACTGTCATTTTAACAACCTTCTAGCATAGAGTCATTAATGTTATATGAGCATTACTTCAGAGAAATCTAAATAGTTTTCGGTCAGTTCAAATGTCTTTTGTTGTGACCCTGACTTTATATGCCTGGCTACACAGTACATCCTCTAACTAAACAATATGAGGACATGATATAAACATGTTGTTGAAAAGGCAATTTTTTTATACAAAGGCTTGATTCACCCTGTTAACGATTCATAGGAGCTCACATGGAAATGGTTTCGTCTTTGTGGAAACTCACCTGAGCCTAGCTAATGTAGGCTTAACTTTGTAATGGCTAGGGTCAATTTAACACCATAGCCCTGATATCACCAATTCCTTTTGATCATCAGGATCAGTGATTGGCTGGATGGGGATGACCAATCAGACGAAACCTCCTCATTAAATATGCATGCCGAGGGGACATTACATGAAGTAATGAACCCTTGCATAGTCAAACATAACAAGACATACGCCTAATGAGTTTGGGGTATCTCAACTGCCACATTCTTTCGTCTTTAATCAAATCTATCACCACCCAACTGAAACAAAATTCAATGACATCTTACCTTAAGGTTCTTTCAGGTATTCTAATGAACCATGCTTATTTATGAGGATGTATTTAATGGTATGGAGAAGATATTTCTCATTAAAAAACCCTCTTTGAAAATAACAATTTTATTATGAAATATGTTCTGAGATTTGAAATCCATGGTTTAAAAATATAATAAGAAACTGAATTAGAAAATGGGCTTTAAGAATAATGCCTGCTGGGATATTTCTTGGTCTGTGGTGTGACCTAGCCCAGCTACATCTCGTATGTATGAGTATGTGACTGTTTCTTCAACAAACAGAACTTTTTCATTTTAAGATTATCCATATCAAAGCATTGCTATAGTCAGAGATTTATATAAAGTTAGTATATAGATCTCTGCTATATAGGTAATGAAAATGAAATTTCCGTATTAAAAAAATATATATATATTAATATTTGCAAATCATCTATTCTTACCAATGCAATCATTCAAAAAACACTTAGTGATTTCATCAGGTCTAAGAATGATGATTCATATTTGTGTCGATAATTCTGATTCTGTCCATTTTGCTCCAAGAAAATATTTCTACATTTTGATGTAGTGTTGTTTTGACCTAATATTAACATGGAAATAAAGATGTAAACTTTATTTATTTTACAACAGTTGCGAAACAAGTTATATCAACTTATATTAATCACCTTTGTTGGCCTGGGTGAACGAGCGTGAGGTGTTTTACTGTTGGAGGAAACTGGCGTACCACGGGGAAAACCCACATGGTGGGGCAAGTGACCTATATCTTTTCACATAAGATTGGGGATTCGAACCCCTGCCGCCTAGGTGAAAGGCTAGTGTGTTACCATGGTACCACCCAACTACGGACATACATATGTAGACAGAGTAGGATAGCATTGCAATAATTTTCCTACAAATGCTCTCCAGGGTAGTGTCTAATAAAGTTTAGAAATTAGAGGTAGGAAATTAAAGTACATTTACTACTATACTATGTTTGGTGACGCTGGCCATATTGAAGAATAAATATGGTTTATCTAATTATGATACAGTTTTGAAAAGTCAAGACAATATATGAATAAGAATTCCTTTTTGTTAGAAACGCACAATAGAACAGCACCTTAATTAATGATAAACAATAGGGTATTTTCATATATTTTTACTGTATGAAGTTCATTAAAGAAAACAATCATAAAAAGTATATATTTATATTAATATATTATTCTGTTCATATTTGGACTCAATTTCATCATCTTGAACCAAATAAGAAAATTATTTAAAAGATTTGATTTAATGACACTTTGATGATTTTTTTAATACTGTACATTTCTCATGTGATACAGCCACTGTAGCTTTTAGTTATGAGTTATGTCCCTTATGGTATGACATCATAGAAATAATACGATATCTCAGGAAGATAATTCTTGCTTTGATACACAATCATAACAAACCATCAAATAACATTAGATTGGTCATATACATACCAAATTAAAACAATAAATTAGCACATCGAGAATGCTTGCCATAGAAACAATGTACAGAAACTACAGTTGACACAATCATAATTTTGCGGAAAGAGTCCACCGTTAGAATCGCAAAAATAATATTTTCAATAAAAATGTAAGTATACAGTAAACATCTGATACCTAAGTCTACCTACAAACAACACTTATGAGATATCAAAGAGATCAGTTCTGAAAAGAACAGTGGCAAACATTAGTCTTTCTCCATTAGTGCTGTAAATGTATTTCGGTTCAGTAAAATTTTAATTATTTAACAAATAATGCAATAATGAATCGATTGACACACTAAATATGAAATCATTTTTTAACGATGTATGTTTACAGTACTTTAATATTTGTATCAAAATTAATTCTCAACAAATCAACAAAGTACAAACAAAAATCAATCATTGTTGGGGGTGCATTTCCCCTTCATCATGCAAGGCAATTATGATTTTTTTTTATAAATATCAAATTTTTTTTTTGATAAGATCAAAACATATTTTGGTCAAGAAATAATGGCTTTACGAAGGGGAGATGGGCCCCCGAAAATGTAGCCAGCAACAATGATTTAAGGTAATTCTAATTAATATCATTCGCTTCCACAAGATATAAAGTCCTGTTCAATAAATCTTAAATCTCAGCGATAAACATACATAAAATGTTGGGTTATAATATTTCTCTTTTCCAGATCATTAGACTGGCTATCTGTCTCAAGAATATTGAATTGGACATTAATGATTTTGGTCTCACTCTCTAGGATTGTCTGATTCAGAGTTTCAAACTAGGGGAAGACAATCTAGTATTAGAATTTGTGGAGCAGTTCTACCAAAAAAACTTAGGGGCTAGAGGCCAGTCTAACTGGCCCCTGTATCTAGAATATTAAAATTATAAGTAAAATTCAATTAGTCCTTTGTTTGCGACTGGTCGGTATACACTATGAAAGAATTGGAGAGCGCAGGAGTTGTGCTCCCTTGTTTTATGTGGCACGGCACAGCAATCGTATAATACAACCCATTTTAGTTTTTATTACTGTAAAAAGTCTGCGGAACTTTCCCAGGACTTTCACCATTAATAAATGGCCTAGTGGAGTCTCTTATTTGGTACTTTTTAGTGAGTCAAATTTACTTCACCAAACAATGTTACATATTAGCAGAGAGAATTATATTTTGATATATCTGATTTCAATCCAAGAAGGGTTTTCACAAAATCTAGAGTGATCATGACCTTGAAATTGCCAGCTGTGATTATGTAATTTATTTAATCAAGTTTGTACATTTTTGTTGTTGTTCAAATTTCTAAAATTAACAGTCCTACCAAATAGTTGAAATGAAATCATTTTTATTAAACATTCTATAATCTTGATTATGAAGTTATGTGAATATTTCCCACACAAAAATTGAATGTATAGACAATTAACCCTTGTACAATGTATAACCCTGAGTAAAATGAATGTAGACATTTCATCTGAAAACCATGAGAGAAATATTAATCTATTCTTACTATTTACATATTTACCAGCCATCTGGTATGCAAAATAACCTTGAGCACACCTAACATTTTTTATATGCAAGATCTGTTACTTCAACCTACACCTCATGACCATCTCTGAACAGTTTGGTGTGCACAAATACTTCTATATTACTTGACAGCTATCAAGTCCTGTGGTCCAACTGGGCCACAGGCTTTTTGGTGAGCAAGGACCTCTTCCTCACCGAAAAGCTGAGATGGCCGAGGCTCAAGGGGAAAATTTCCATAGTTACGTCCACACACATAGGTGACAGAGTCTCCAATTTCTGCCTTCTGCTTCACATAGGCACCACAATACCGTAGGGCTACACCTATCCGGCGCCTTTCACCTGAAGGTCAATGGTAATATCAGTCAGTTATTATATCATTAGAGGTGTTGATTAAGTTTTGAAAAGGCAATTTATTGCTATACATTGTGTTTTAAACTACTATATTTGTTTTATATAAAAATGTTCTGCATAAATGATGCCGAAGAAAAAAACTGTTACTATAAGGCCAGAAAAGCAAACTTAAAAACCTCGGAAATCACATACTGTAGAAGTATTTATCTTGTCTTACTCGGATTTTACCACATAACTGAATTTAAATAAATTAGCATATTGATGAATTGGTGAAACCACAATTATTGTTAATACAGTAACTGTAATTGTCATAATTTAGAGGGAGGCAGAGTGTCACTGCAAAAACACTAATATAACAGCTAAAATGTGTACATACATTTCCCTTAGATTTTTCTTGAACAAGATATATTGCCATGTACATGTATATCTAAATGATCGATTCAATCCTTTTTAAAAATAACACTTTTACTAGTTTCATCCAATCTTGTCTGACAGAAGTCACTAACTTATTGAGTTTCTGACATCGTATTCCAATCTACAGGATAATTAAAATGAGAATTGTGCACGTGATTTCGGCTCCTCTACGATACTCTTCGTCTTCGATACACTGCAATATAATACTTGTATTACAGTGCATCGTAGAGGAGCGGAAATCACAAGTCCAATTTTAATTAGATTGTGATTTGAATTTGCAGTGTATTGAAGAGTATCACAGAAGAGTAAAAAAACACAAGTCTTATTTTAATCAGATTGCATTGTATTCATCCCAATGGGCCGATACACAACCTCCGACAAAACCCCAGGGAGTCAGCTTATTACAGGACAATGAAGTAACATTTGTAATTAATTTTCCTGAGCAGCAACATACATGGTAGGCATGGACTTATTGATGGTTAAACACAGTACTCAAATTAAAATCTCTGTGTCATATAATCACGCTGAAAGTATATATTTTCTCGGTGTGAAAGCCTTCTTGAATGGGAATATGTGTTACAATAATTATAGGTATGATGCAGCTATTAATGTATCCTAGATATTGATTACCATCTACTGGTGTGTTCAGGTTGTTGTCAGACAATTAAGGGATGGTACACTTACTGTTTAGACAGCTTGGTTAAGAATTGCACACTTCACAACTAGCTAATCGCCCCCTAGTTTGAAACTTAGCCTATAGAATCAGCATAATCCTAGTAATCAAAATTATGAAGCTCTTTCATACTCGTAATTTTGATATTCTATACTTACTGTTATTTGGTTCGGAGGAGTGAACGGTCATCACATGGTGGACAGACGCTTGACCTGCGGTCAGTTCTGCAAGGACAGCAGTAGATTTGTCTACATCCACAGGAATTTCTTGACCATACAGCAGCATGGATTTATCTGACATCGTGTTTGTGTGATCAAACTGTCCCTGTTATTAAAATCATTAAAAGTATCCTATATGTATAGAGCTTTACCACAGAACTAGCATGTTCTATCATACAACCATATCATTCATATTGTACGATACATACATAATATCACTAATGTGACATCATAAATAAATGTCATGATGACGTCACATTGTTTTGGTGGATGCAAATGGTTTAAAATGAAATTAGACTTACAGGGAAATTAATTTGATAGTTTCACTTATTTTTCCATTATATATGAGCTATGTGATGATAAACAGAATCTTACACTTGTGGCTATTTAACATGGAATTCATTAAACGAGTTAAACAATTTAACATTTCACTCACCTAAAAGCTCACAGCATATCAAATTATTGAACATATTAACTAAATCCCTTATATTATTTACACTTGTGTATGATAATAATTGTGTTTTTGTTTTTTGTTTTTTGTTTTTGCATTATTTGATAGATATCGGTATGTGTTTGTATAATGATTGTGATTGGTTTAAAGTCACAGTCAAAATGAAATCCTATCTATATTTTTGCTGTTCAGTGGCCATCCAATATATTTGTATGGAAGTCTTTAGAAAAGAGGTAAGGTAGGATTACCTTTCGTCCCATTGTATTAACAACAACAGAATTAACACAGATATATTGTCTTGGATATATACACAGCATGATGCTGAAGGGTGTGTGTTGGGGTAGGAGGATCAACAATTTTCACAAAACTAACTAAAATTACAGTAATTATGACTAAAGTCATGGATTTCAATGTTCTGTTAGTGCTGTTCTAGTTTGATATGGTGTATGGGAGATAATTACATTTAGATGACTTTTGGAGGAGAATTCCACACAGCCATTCTCTTTGTCTGAGTCAGTGAGGGCTACCCACACAGTCAGGGCATCAGGTGGATCCATGCCTTCAACATACCAGTACAGTGTTACAGACTGTGACATTAGTTAAAGTAGTTCGTTAACAAATACTTAGTTTAAACAATATGTTATCGAAATACACTTATACACTACATTAAAATACAATGACATCTATCAGTAGGATTGGAAACAAAGACTTGGTACATAAATACTTGTACCTTATTTTTGCCCATTTTCAATGCACTAGCCCCCTGGGCTTATACATTGTAAGATACGGTATACACTGTATGATATAAGTTGATTCCTTACATCACTACTACATACCTATATTAGTTGAATCCTTACATCACTACTACATACCTGTATTAGTTGAATACTTATATCACAACATACCTGTATAAGTTGAATCATTACACCACTACTACATACCTGTATTAGTTGAATCCTTACACCACTACTACATACCTATATTAGTTGAATCCTTACACCACTACATACCTGTATAAGTTGAATCCCTACATCACTACTACATACCTGTATTAGTTGAATCCCTACATCACTACTACATACCTATATTAGTTGAATCCTTACATCACTACATACCTATATAAGTTGAATCCTGGTGCCAACCACATGACTTTCCTGATCCAGGATCCTTGGGAAACAAATCTGTAGACCAGCAGACGATATCAGGACCTGAAAAGATCATGTACATGTAGCATACTTTAAGTAAGATGATTGAAAATAATGAAGTTTTCAATCACTTCTTCTTTTGAACTTCAAAGCCTTGAGTCATTTCTTAGTGCAGGGGTAGAAGTTTGTACAAATAAACAATCTCATAAAATGTGCCAAAAACACTTCTGAAGTAGCATACCACTATAATGTTTGGACTCCTGATTTAGATACCTATAAGTACAGTATAATGTTTGGACTCTCCTGATTTAGATACCTATAAGTACAGTATAATGTTTGGACTCTCCTGATTTAGATACCTATAAGTACAGTATAATGTTTTGGCTTTCCTGATTTAGACACCTATATGTACAGTATAATGTTTGGACTAATGACTTAGATACCTATATGTACAGTAAAATGTTTGGACTCTCCTGATTTAGATACCTATAAGTACAGTATAATGTTTGGACTCTCCTGATTTAGATACCTATAAGTACAGTATAATTTTTGGACTAATGACTTAGATACCTGTATGTACAGTATAATGTTTGGACTCCTGATTTAGATACCTGTATGTACAGTATAATGTTTGGACTAATGACTTAGATACCTGTATGTACAGTATAATGTTTGGACTCCTGATTTAGATACCTGTATGTACAGTATAATGTTTGGACTAATGACTTAGATACCTATAAGTACAGTATAATGTTTGGACTCTCCTGATTTAGATACCTGTATGTACAGTATAATGTTTGGACTCTCCTGATTTAGATACCTGTATGTACAGTATAATGTTTGGACTCTCCTGATTTAGATACCTATAAGTGCAGTATAATGTTTGGACTAATGACTTAGATACCTATAAGTACAGTTTGATGTTTGGACTCTCCTGATTTAGATACCTGTATGTACAGTATAATGTTTGGACTCTCCTGATTTAGACACCTATATGTACAGTAAAATGTTTGGACTAATGACTTAGATACCTATAAGTACAGTTTAATGTTTGGACTCTCCTGATTTAGATACCTGTATGTACAGTATAATGTTTGGACTCTCCTGATTTAGATACCTATAAGTACAGTATAATGTTTGGACTCTCCTGATTTAGATACCTATAAGTACAGTATAATGTTTGGACTCCTGATTTAGATACCTGTATGTACAGTAAAATGTTTGGTTTCCTGATTAAGATACTCATAAGTGTAGTTACATCAATTACCAACAATATTGATACAAATTTCCGCCATAGGACAACTGTCTTTTATTGTAATTCCAACAAATATTTACCAAGAATTTGACAAACAAGATTCACGACCTTGGGATGAGTTACAAGGTCATATAACCATGGCAACAATAGATGGGCTTTAAATCTATAGGCCCCAGTGACTTTTCCTCCCAAGCGGGTCTCATAGTCTAGAAAGCTTTTTAAACAATGTTCAGTTTCTTCCTTAGTTAGTATGTCAGATTTCAATATGTAGCCATTTTGTTTGTAACTTTCCACCAGTAGGCCACCATTGTCCTGATCTTCCATTGTCAATGCTCCATCAACTAAAACAAAACACAAAATAAGTCATGATGCTGTTAAATGAAGAATTGCCCTTTTTTATTAACTTCTTAGCCCCACTATCATCAGATCTGCAGCCATCTTTAAGTGTGTTATCTCTATTTCTCTATGTACATTATGCATATTTCTCAAACTTGATGCCTGAGTTCTCTTCGATCCCTTTTTGTGTACAGTTCATTTTGAGATTGATGTGAAAATCAAAATGGCTGATAGGCAGCCATCTTGGATATTAGTTGAAAGTTGTTATTGCTATATTTCAGAAAGTTCCCGATTGATCTTTCTGAGATTAAGTATTATATACTGACTGACTTACTGACTAAATGATTTAGAGGAGGAAAGGAAATATGAGAAAGTAGAAAAAAAATCAATCTTACATAGATTCAATAAACATCATTAGAAGGTGCACACCAAAAGTACAGTGTACATGCATTCTCCAAAGGATTTATCAAAGATTTTTTAACCAGTTTTCAAAAAGAGTATAAATGACCTTCCTTAAAAGGACACTCGTATATCTTAGAATTATACTTCCCATTATTTTAGTAGCTATTTTCTACAGCTAGATGAACCGGATTAAATGGAATACATTTTCTTGTTTCAAGGTTAAAAATTGGAAGCTTACTGCCATTTACCTTAACTTTATCTATACCACTGGAATTGTTATGTTTTAAAAAGCATTTCACAGACATGTTCAGACAAAGAATATTAATTTCTTGTTGTTAAAAAAAATAAAACAATAAAAAGGAAGGGAAGCAGAAATTATAACATCCTATACACTGCTGGAAAACTCATGTTACAACTTGAATAATTGATAAAAGGATTTGCTGTAGATCCTGACAGTGACGTACTGAAATGCTTTTGAGTGTATTAATGTTTCGTAGATAAAAGTCATTATTATCTACTCTGTGAACTTCAAAGGTTAGAATACATAACAGAGAGTTCAATACTGTTACCCAATAAACAAACTGTTTCATTTATACATCAATATTAAATATTACATTATTGAAAACAATATCTACTTCAAAAAGCTTACATGTATATCACTGGGGTTTAAGTATAACAATACATTCTGTATGTCTTTGAAATATCAGATGTTACACTTTTGTGTAATTATATACGGTAATAAGGTGACATGTGGAGTATCTACACCAGACATTAGTATCTATAAAAGGTTGATTAATAAAAACAACCTTTTCATTAGCACCACCTGTAACAAACAAAAATTAAACTACTGTATATTGAACTCAACCAGAAATGGCCAATTAACATCTTGCAGTGACATGTAAAGAACATTAAGCCACTAATTAATAATATATATCAATATGTCAATGGCAGTCTTCGCTTAAATTTGTTTACAATATACAAAGAAAACCATGTACATGTAAAAACAGAAAATAACAACTTATCAGAGATAATACAGTACTACAATGTTGGACAATAGTATTTCAGTAGTGACTGGAGAATGGGACAAATAAATAAGTGGGGACTGGAGAGTGGAACAAACATATTAGTGGGGACTGGAGAGTGGGACAAACATATTAGTGGGGACTGGAGAGTGGGACAAACATATTAGTGGGGACTGGAGAGTGGGACAAACATATTAGTGGGGACTGGAGAGTGGGACAAACATATTAGTGGGGACTGGAGAGTGGGACAAACATATTAGTGGGGACTGGAGAGTGGGACAAACATATTAGTGGGGACTGGAGAGTGGGACAAACATATTAGTGGGGACTGGAGAGTGGGACAAACATATTAGTGGGGACTGGAGAGTGGGACAAACATATAGGTGGGGACTGGAGAGTGGGACAAACATATTAGTGGGGACTGGAGAGTGGGACAAACATATTAGTGGGGACTGGAGAGTGGGACAAACATATTAGTGGGGACTGGAGAGTGGGACAAACATATTAGTGGGGACTGGAGAGTGGGACAAACATATTAGTGGGGACTGGAGAGTGGGACAAACATATAGTGGGGACTGGAGAGTGGGACAAACATATTAGTGGGGACTGGAGAGTGGGACAAACATATAGTGGGGACTGGAGAGTGGGACAAACATATTAGTGGGGACTGGAGAGTGGGACAAACATATTAGTGGGGACTGGAGAGTGGGACAAACATATTAGTGGGGACTGGAGAGTGGGACAAACATATTAGTGGGGACTGGAGAGTGGGACAAACATATTAGTGGGGACTGGAGAGTGGGACAAACATATTAGTGGGGACTGGAGAGTGGGACAAACATATTAGTGGGGACTGGAGAGTGGGACAAACATATTAGTGGGGACTGGAGAGTGGGACAAACATATTAGTGGGGACTGGAGAGTGGGACAAACATATTAGTGGGGACTGGAGAGTGGGACAAACATATTAGTGGGGACTGGAGAGTGGGACAAACATATTAGTGGGGACTGGAGAGTGGGACAAACATATTAGTGGGGACTGGAGAGTGGGACAAACATATTAGTGGGGACTGGAGAGTGGGACAAACATATTAGTGGGGACTGGAGAGTGGGACAAACATATTAGTGGGGACTGGAGAGTGGGACAAACATATTAGTGGGGACTGGAGAGTGGGACAAACATATTAGTGGGGACTGGAGAGTGGGACAAACATATTAGTGGGGACTGGAGAGTGGGACACACATATTAGTGGGGACTGGAGAGTGGGACAAACATATTAGTGGGGACTGGAGAGTGGGACACACATATTAGTGGGGACTGGAGAGTGGGACAAACATATTAGTGGGGACTGGAGAATGGGACAAACATATTAGTGGGGACTGGAGAGTGGGACAAACATATTAGTGGGGAATGGAGAGTGGTAGGAAGATTAGAGGACAGCTAGTTTAAGGATTAGTGGTAGGAAGATTAGAGGACAGCTAGTTTAAGGATTAGTGGTAGGAAGATTAGAGGACAGCTGGGGTCAGGATTAGTGACAGGAACATTAGAGGACAGCTGGGGTCAGGATTAGTGGTAGGTAGATTAGAGGACAGCTGTGGTCAGGATTAGTGGGAGGAAGATTAGAGGACAGCTGGGGTCAGGATTAGTGGTAGGAAGATTAGAGGACAGCTGGGATCAGGAATAGTAGTAGGAAGATTAGAGGACAGCTGGGGTCAGGATTAGTGGTAGGAAGATTAGAGGACAGCTGGGATCAGGATTAGTAGTAGGAAGATTAGAGGACAGCTGGGATCAGGATTAGTAGTAGGAAGATTAGAGGACAGCTGGGATCAGGATTAGTGGTAGGAAGATTAGAGGACAGCTGGGGTCAGTATTAGTGGGAGGAAGATTAGAGGACAGCTGGGGTCAGGATTAGTGGGAGGAAGATTAGAGGACAGCTGGGGTCAGGACAAGTGGGAGGAAGATTAGAGGACAGCTGGGATCAGGATTAGTGGTAGGAAGATTAGAGGACAGCTGGGGTCAGTATTAGTGGGAGGAAGATTAGAGGACAGCTGGGGCCAGGATTAGTGGGAGGAAGATTAGAGGACAGCTACTTTAAGGATTAGTGGTAGGAAGATTAGAGGACAGCTGGGGTCAGGATTAGTGACAGGAAGATTAGAGGACAGCTGGGGTCAGGATTAGTGGGAGGAAGATTAGAGGACAGCTGGGGTCAGGATTAGTGGGAGGAAGATTAAGGGACAACTGGGGTCAGGATAAGTGGTAGGAAGATTAGAGGACAGCTGGGGTCAGGATTAGTGACAGGAAGATTAGAGGACAGCTGGGATCAGGATTAGTGGGAGGAAGATTAGAGGACAACTGGGGTCAGGATTAGTGGGAGGAAGATTAGAGGACAGCTGGGATCAGGATTAGTGGTAGGAAGATTAGAGGACAGCTGGGATCAGGATTAGTGATAGGAAGATTAGAGGACAGCTGGGGTCAGGATTAGTGATAGGAAGATTAGAGGACAGCTGGGATCAGGATTAGTGATAGGAAGATTAGAGGACAGCTGGGATCAGGATTAGTGATAGGAAGATTAAAGGACAGCTAGTTTAAGGATTAGTGGTAGGAAGATTAGAGGACAGCTAGGATCAGGAATAGTAGTAGGAAGATTAGAGGACAGCTGGGGTCAGGATTAGTGACAGGAAGATTAGAGGACAGCTGGGGTCAGGATTAGTGGTAGGAAGATTAGAGGACAGCTGGGGTCAGGATTAGTGGTAGAAAGATTAGAGGACAGCTGGGGTCAGGATTAGTGGTAGGAAGATTAGAGGACAGCTGAGATCAGGATTAGTGGTAGAAAGATTAGAGGACAGCTGGGGTCAGGATTAGTGGTAGGAAGATTAGAGGACAGCTGAGATCAGGATTAGTGGGAGGAAGATTAGAGGACAGCTGGGGTCAGGATTAGTGGGAGCAATGATTAGAGGACAGCTGGTGTCAGGATTAGTAGTAGGAAGATTAGAGGACAGCCGTGATCAGGATTAGTGGGAGGAAGATTAGAGGACAGCTGGGGTCAGGATTAGTGGTAGGAAGATTAGAGGACAGCTGATGTCAGGATTAGTAGTAGGAAGATTAGAGGACAGCTGGGATCAGGATTAGTGGTAGGAAGATTAGAGGACAGCTGGGGTCAGGATTAGTGACAGGAAGATTAGAGGACAGCTGGGATCAGGATTAGTGGGAGGAAGATTAGAGGACAGCTGGGGTCAGGATTAGTGGGAGGAAGATTAGAGGACAGCTGGGATCAGGATTAGTGGTAGGAAGATTAGAGGACAGCTGGGATCAGGATTAGTGGTAGGAAGATTAGAGGACAGCTGGGATCAGGATTAGTGATAGGAAGATTAGAGGACAGCTGGGATCAGGATTAGTGATAGGAAGATTAGAGGACAGCTGGGATCAGGATTAGTGATAGGAAGATTAGAGGACAGCTAGTTTAAGGATTAGTGGTAGGAAGATTAGAGGACAGCTGGGATCAGGAATAGTAGTAGGAAGATTAGAGGACAGCTGGGGTCAGGATTAGTGACAGGAAGATTAGAGGACAGCTGGGGTCAGGATTAGTGGTAGGAAGATTAGAGGACAGCTGGGGTCAGGATTAGTGGTAGAAAGATTAGAGGACAGCTGGGGTCAGGATTAGTGGTAGGAAGATTAGAGGACAGCTGAGATCAGGATTAGTGGTAGAAAGATTAGAGGACAGCTGGGGTCAGGATTAGTGGTAGGAAGATTAGAGGACAGCTGAGATCAGGATTAGTGGGAGGAAGATTAGAGGACAGCTGGGGTCAGGATTAGTGGGAGCAATGATTAGAGGACAGCTGGTGTCAGGATTAGTAGTAGGAAGATTAGAGGACAGCCGTGATCAGGATTAGTGGGAGGAAGATTAGAGGACAGCTGGGGTCAGGATTAGTGGTAGGAAGATTAGAGGACAGCTGATGTCAGGATTAGTAGTAGGAAGATTAGAGGACAGCTGGGATCAGGATTAGTGGTAGGAAGATTAGAGGACATCTGGGATCAGGATTAGTGGTAGGAAGATTAAAGGACAGCTGGGGTCAGGATTAGTGGTAGGAAGATTAGAGGACAGCTGGGGTCAGGATTAGTGGGAGGAAGATTAGAGGACAGCTGGGATCAGGAATAGTAGTAGGAAGATTAGAGGACAGCTGGGATCAGGATTAGTGACAGGAAGATTAGAGGACAGCTGGGGTTAGGATTAGTGACAGGAAGATTAGAGGACAGCTGCAGTCAGGATTAGTGGTAGGAAGATTAGAGCAAAGCTAGAATCGGGATTAGTAGTAGGAAGAATAGATGACAGCTAGTTTAAGGATTAGTGACAGGAAGATTAGAGGACAGCTGGGATCAGGATTAGTGGTAGGAAGATTAGAGGACAGCTGGGATCAGGAATAGTAGTAGGAAGATTAGAGGACAGCTGGGATCAGGATTAGTAGTAGGAAGATTAGAGAACAGCTGGGATCTGGATTAGTGGTAGGAAGATTCGAGGACAGCTTGTGTCAGGATTAGTGGTAGGAAGATTAGAGGACAGCTGGGGTCAGGATTAGTGATAGGAAGATTAGAGGACAGCTGGGATCAGGATTAGTGACAGGAAGATTAGAGGACAGCTGGGATCAGGATTAGTGACAGGAAGATTAGAGGACAGCTGGGGTCAGGATTAGTGGTAGGAAGATTAGAGGACAGCTGGGATCAGGAATAGTAGTAGGAAGATTAGAGGACAGCTGGAATCAGGATTACTGACAGGAAGATTAGAGGACAGCTGGGGTCAGGATTAGTTTTAGGAAGATTTGAGGACAGAGAGAATCAGAATTAGTGGTTGTTGGATTAAAAAATCATGGCAAAAAAACAAATAAACGTAAAGTATGCACCATTCTTTTTGTGTGTCTAAATGATATGGTCTTCCAAATCACTCTGAAGACAGTGATTTGAGGTATAATCCTCACTTAACAATGTTTCAAAACATCAAACAATAACATCAGCAACAGTTATGCAAATTCATTACTTTTTCTAGGGAATTATACACCATTCCAAATGTCTATCTTTGTATTTTGTTATTCAAACTACCTTTTGATAATTTGAGGTTTGAATCAACCAAAATATAAATATAAAAACTAAGATAAGGTCAACATAGTCTTCTATTTGAACAGGACAGTCCTGTAGATGACACACACCTTATTGACTTATTTCAAATAACTGTGGATAAAGGGAAGTAACTTACACAAGCACCATATTATGCATGCTTATATGAGTACTAATGGCAGAGACACATCTATATATGTCTCTGCTAATGGTAATACAAGTGTACAGCACATCTTGTAATTTTGTAGCAAAAATGTCCTCAAATTAATGATATAAAACTATGTACTTAACATCATAAACGTTCACACATTCTATAATCTATAATCTATAATCTACCTACAATTACAACATCTTTGATCCTCATAGTCAATTGCTTCGGTGTTGAATTCAACTTAATCCAGAAACACTTTTGGTTTGGTTTGTTTTTGTTTAACGTCCTATTAACAGCCAGGGTCATTTAAGGATGTGCCAGGTTTTAGAGGTCGAGGAAAGCCTGAGTACCCCGAGAAAAGCCACCGGCCTACGGTCAGTACCTGGCAACTGCCCCACGTAGGTTTCGAAATCGCAACCCAGAGGTGGAGGGCTAGTGTTAAGGTGTCGGCCACCGCTGCCCCAAAAACACACAATGCTCAATCTCTGTGTATATGATATATAATTCTTATATTTGTAAATGCCTTGTGAATGAGAAAACATGATATGGAATAGGAAACTACATTTCTAAAGGGCCCAGTTTGGAGGCTATCAGCAATCTGGTCAGCTCTAATGTATGGTCAGCCAGCAGGATATGGGGGGGGGTGGGCACCATGCACTGCCACTCAAGTCTGTGAATGCTCCACCTCAACCCCCAATTGTTTTTTTTTATTATTATTTATTTATCCAATCTTTTTAATTTCTTTTTTAAATATGTTTCATCTTGATACAGTCATTATTTGTTTGTGTTAGAATGCTTTTTCTCAGTTTGATTAAAATTCATCGCTTTGACTTGAAAAAGTTATGAATATTTCCTCATATATGTTATCAGTTAAGGTTATATGTTATCAGTTAAGGTTATATGTTATCAGTTAAGGTTATATGATCTGATTCATGTAAAAATGTATAATAGATAATTTGTAAGTAAAACAATTATATTATATGGTACATTTTTGATGTATGTCATAACCTCCATAGCGTTTTCTTTGCAATTCTTTGCACTTATTCAAGTTTTTCAATATCTTTTACTTTGGTGGGTATTCAAGCAAATTAAACTTGCATATGCATGAAGTCCAATTGTTACTTAAGAACGCTTTCTTATAGCAGAAGAAATTTTATGGGGTTCATAAAGTTAAGTGTTCTTCTCAAAAGTCTGAAATTCTGGTTTGCTTTAATTTTTTGTCTTTTCATATGTATGATTTTTGAAATTTATACTGAATTGATGGTTTCCCCAATATCGTTTTCAGTGTATGAAATTATATATGAAAATTCCTTAGACAATATGTCTACAGAAAATTCAAATCCCATAGCCCAAGTCATTTTTCGATAGACAAATTTTTTAAAACATTGTTGAAAGTAGCATAACTGTCACGCAAATGCTTGCATCATCCAGTAATAACACACTGTTATGAGTAAAATAAACTCTATTGTAAGCTCTGATTTCATATGATCATTTGTCAGAAAATAATGGAATGTTGTTTTCATGAATTGTAATGTATGTCAGGGCTCAAACTTTTCATAGCCAATGGGGCCAACACTTTGAAATTTTACATAGACCGACCAGGTTTTCTATAGCCTCGGACCATCGGACCATCTTTACTTTCGAACACTGCGTTTTCTTTATCGGTATTGTGTTTTTGATTCTGAAGTAGTTGGTATGCTCCTCTACTGTTCCTTCTTACTGCTGGTAGCCATTGTTGTATATGGCAGTAATGAGGAAAACCATCCATTTTTGTTGCTGGCTAGTTTCCTAAGTGTGCCCAAAGTTTTTATCTGTTCTTTAATATTGGCCTCCATAGTTTGTTGCCAGATGATTTTAGGTATCCCTCTTTTTCGCTTCCCCTCCGGTATCCAAAAGAGGGCTGTGACTGATGCTGTCTGCGTGAGTCTATTCTGAGCATATGAACTAACCATTTTAATTTCTTTTGGTGATGATTTGGCTAAGTCCTCTTATTGGCATCTTTTGAGAAGGTCCTATATTTTATACTGAGCCAAATTATTATGAGGATCCTTTTTGGGGACTTTAATTAGTGTCAAAGGATGGATAGCTTTTGTATAATTATAGCTTTGTACATGTCACATGTAAAAATCACATACACAAGATGTTTTCATTCCATGTTATTTATTGTCCATCACGTGTTTTCTGGCATTTGTCTGCAAACATATTAGAAAAACATTCAGTTCCTCGCAGACAATATATTTGACAAATCAATTATTCATGATAAAAATAATAAAAGAATGGTAAATGATAACATTTTGATAATAATGTAATTGCATTCACTAAATTACATTAATCAAGTTATTCATACATTTACATATACTCATTCATTTCATGTACGTTCAGATTACATATGAACTTATATACCTGTCATAAAATACCCTGTGAGTGACAGTATGTTATAATACGACAATAGTATTTAACGTAATCTAATAAACAGTATAACTCACCCTAAGTAAGGTTAAGATGGGAGTTCACCGTTACATTTTCTTGTTGTGAATTGATTTCAACAACCTGTGGTAACAAATATACAAGTGTTCAATCACACACTAACATGTGAGTAAATGTACATTTCAATATTATAAAATACAACATAAATAAAATTTACTAGTCTCCGGGATTCGATCTCATAAATACGAGACTTGGATTCAATTATAAAGCTTCGTGTTATCCTTACACCACACGTGTGTT